>NW_017805467.1:3915257-3935063 GCF_001891065.2 Hippocampus comes | reverse complement strand
TGTGCGATTTCCTTGATTTTCATTTTGAAGTGTACGTGTAATCATCTTTTTATTTTTGCCTGATGAGAATGTGTGCAGCTTTGTTGCTGAACATTCAGTATTACGGAGAAACACGATTCGTATAGGGCAATCATTCTGTCAATGACACGTGGAGATTTCGTCAAGTGCAGCATGGGTGTAACCCACCAGCCGGCACTTGTTGTCAATTCAAATGACCGCCTCTTTTGCAGACATCAAGGAGATGATGTGTTAAAGGTCTCCATCAGCCATCACGCAGAACAGATGCACAACACATAAAAAGCAGTCATGTGGTTCAAATGATCAGCAAGCTTTGATAAGACTGATAACAATTCGGATCATTTGAATCGGGTGTGTTGGAAGAGAGAGACAACTAAAACAGGCAGGGTAGTGGCTCTCGAGGACCGGATTTAGGATCTCCGAGTGTACTTGATTCTGACGGTTGATCAAATGTATAATGATGAATTAAAAGACGACAAAGACAGCGAAGAGGGAACTGGTTGCAAACTTGGACAAAGCGTGAGAAATCTCTAGAGAGCGCTGTGGTCATATCTCTGATCTTGAATATTTGATGATAACCCAGCTGAGTTTCACTGTGATGTAATAAGAGTTGAATTGGAGGAAAACAGATTTGAGTTTTGAGCAGCTCGAGAAGAATTTGGTTTTGTTCAGTATGTCACGCCAACTGTTACAACAAGAGAACAGCCATGTCCGCTGCTTTGCTCAAATTGCTCGTTTATTGGAATCATGTCACTGTCAGTTTGTCAACTTTTGCTTGCAGAGAAGTTGAAATTGAAAAGAAGCCCATATTTCATCCAATATGTGTTTCCAGTAAACTGGCAAGATGGGAAGAATACCTTTGGTCATGTCTATATGATAATGAGATTGCTTTTAGGAAAGTGTGGTTGAAGGCCTGTGAATCATATTTACTGTGGCAAATTTATTTTTTCACTGACAGAAGTTGATGTTTACCATTTGACATGAGGAACACCGATCAAGGTCAGAGTGATGCCAAAACCACAATCCCACCTTCAACGCAAGTTCCTTTTTAAAATGTTGCTGAACAAAGTCCAACCTCATCGACTCTACTTCCGCATTGGAAAATAAATAGACATTTTACATTTGCTTTGCATAAACAATGAACAGTATCAGAACCCTTGACTCATATCGCATCAAGAGTGGGTGGACATAAGGTCAGCTCCCTGCTTGTCTGTCATGTGACTGTGTTGTACAATTGCCATGTGATGCTAGTGTTGTTGAATGACATAAAAATATTTAGCCTCTGCTCTCCGACCTCGTGTTCACGCAAGTCCAGCTGTCCTGACAGACCAGTCATAACTGGGCAACAGGTCACCAAAGGCAGACAAGGCCGCGGTTATGTTTTCATGCACCTTTCTGTTGAAACAGGCCAGCAGATGACCGATGTTCTGAATTATACTCAAGAGAGCGCAGGGGCCAGGGCAACAACACTGTGCTGAAAGAATTTTTAAGGAGTATCGATTTCCTGCGTCGAGGCGATGGCAAACGGCATAATTGGAATGCAGATCATCAGCTTTGCTTGCGTTTGTATGTTTGATACTAGAATCAATCAAAAGGTTGCCTTTTGATTCCAAAAAACAAGGTTTGTTTTAAACATTGCATTGACCAAGTGTACACAGAAAGGTCAAATCCACGAGGCAGATGTGCTTCCCACCCCTGCCTTATCCAGAATGAATGGGTCATTATGTAAGATTTGACACGGAAAACTGTGCCACAGATGTCAAAATAACCTTGGCTAGAAAAGTCACTGGCCTGGTGTCGAAAACACTCAGGTGCTAGTCTTGTGTGTACTACAGTCAAGTGTCATGTAATTAGAGTAGGGGAGCAAGGTTTCAACACCATGTCGTAAAATGTTTTGGGGGCTGTATTGCAGTAACTTGGTACAAAAATAAAATAACAATTGTTTAATTTTCTTTTTATTAGGATGTCAAGCTCTGCTTGGGTCACTGGAGAGATGTTATCAGATAGAGATTTCCACTGAACTCAACCAACATTAGGATAAGCTTTGTTTTCATCTAAGTGACGTACAGCGTTACCTTCTGTGCTTCCTTGTCTTGCAGTGACCGTGTGTGAGCCCAATACCATGTCCGAGGCCGGCGTGCTTCAGCAGCCTCACTCTGTTGCCTTCAGTGACTCTACCTGTAGTTCAGGCACCAATTCAGCAGCCCTTGATCATGTTTTGGATATGGCCAAGTATGTACACCATACACACACCTTGATGAAATGAGTTTTTAGTTCTCAATACATTGACAGTTTTATCCACAAAACCAGATTTGATAGTCATTTTTTGTTGTTCATCTTTAACTTACCGGTAAGTTATCCTTTGTCTTAACCCTTTCCGGGACAGTGGCTACCACACTGGACAGCTATTCAAAAGTTACCTCTCACTGACATGAACTTATCCCAAAAGAAAAACTCTCAAAATCCCGATGCAGTGTAGGTTTTAATAATTCTTGCATGAAAGGGTTGAATCAATGTAGGTATACAGCAGAGCCGGACGGGCATTCTGTCAGCCCGTCACTCACGGACTCCCGTTTCGCTGACAACTGACGGACACAGAGCTGCATCTCGCGTGTGGTTGTTCGCAGGGCTGAATATACACCGGGATTACTTCAAGCGGACTACATTGACAATATGTGGAAACATGTTGCTAGAAACGCCCAGCTTTGACCGATAGTAGATAACATAGCCTGCCAAGTTCACAGTCATTTTATCTCACTAAGTCGGTATTAGCCAGCCTGGCACTTTGAGCATCAGATGCTAGCACAGCATTTTACAGCTTTTGAATGAGATTATATTTGGGGGAAAAAAAAAATCAAATTGCCATGAAAATGAAGTTGGTATGTGTTGTAACGCTTTTGCATTCCATCAAATACACTAAAAATGTAATAACTGTTATTTAAAAAAAAAAAAAAATCACTCATTTAGAATTTCTTGCCGGCACTATGTTCCAAAAAGCTGACACTAAGATGTAAAAGGAACAAGCAAGTCTGTCACAAGCAAGGATGGGGTAACTTCCACAAATTTAAACAACCTGCGTGAGAAAATAGTAGAAACAGATGAAGAACTTTCTTAACATGCGATTGTAAGTCATTCAGATACTGAATATCATCAAACCAGCACGGCCAAAAAACAAAGATTGAACGCCTATGACCTTCTTCCCTGTCAAGCGTTACTGGAAAGAATTTCAAAAATATTTCTGTATGGACTCAGGAACACTTTGGAAAACCTCTGTTCGTTGTTAAAACAGTTTGTTCCATTAGTTTTTCTTTACTCGATATGCAACAAGAGCTCAGGCAGCTAGCTGAGTTTGTTAGCGCAAGTTCAAACTCTACTATGCCATATTTAAGCAACACTCGCAGCCGGTGACTGTGAGCCCGAGCTTACCTGAGAGGATTCTGACTCCAAGTGGATTCGTGAGCTGTGGTCCGCTCAGTCTGAATTTCAGATTGTTTTTGAAGCTCATTGACATGATGTCCTCTGGACTAAATCGGAAAAAGGGTCATTCAGATCGTCATTAGCACAAGCAAGTTCTCCCAGTGATAATGATTGTATTATTACATCGGAGACCTGGGCCTGCTGTGCAACTGAAATTGCATTTCCTGCGTCGAGGCGATGGCAAACGGCATAATTGGAATGCAGATCATCAGCTTTGCTTGCGTTTGTATGTTTGATACTAGAATCAATCAAAAGGTTGCCTTTGTATGCCAAAAAACAAGGTTTGTTTTAAACATTGCATTGACCAAGTGTACACAGAAAGGTCAAATCCACGAGGCAGATGTGCTTCCCACCCCTGCCTTATCCAGAATGAATGGGTCATTATGTAAGATTTGACACGGAAAACTGTGCCACAGATGTCAAAATAACCTTGGCTAGAAAAGTCACTGGCCTGGTGTCGAAAACACTCAGGTGCTAGTCTTGTGTGTACTACAGTCAAGTGTCATGTAATTAGAGTAGGGGAGCAAGGTTTCAACACCATGTCGAAAAATGTTTTGGGGGCTGTATTACAGTAACTTGATACAAAAATAAAATAACAATTGTTTAATTTTCTTTTTATCAGGATGTCAAGCGCTGCTTGGGTCACTGGAGAGATGTTATCAGATAGAGATTTCCACTGAACTCAACCAACATTAGGATAAGCTTTGTTTTCATCTAAGTGACGTACAGCGTTACCTTCTGTGCTTCCTTGTCTTGCAGTGACCGTGTGTGAGCCCAATACCATGTCCGAGGCCGGCGTGCTTCAGCAGCCTCACTCTGTTGCCTTCAGTGACTCTACCTGTAGTTCAGGCACCAATTCAGCAGCCCTTGATCATGTTTTGGATATGGCCAAGTATGTACACCATACACACACCTTGATGAAATGAGTTTTTAGTTCTCAATACATTGACAGTTTTATCCACAAAACCAGATTTGATAGTCATTTTTTGTTGTTCATCTTTAACTTACCGGTAAGTTATCCTTTGTCTTAACCCTTTCCGGGACAGTGGCTACCACACTGGACAGCTATTCAAAAGTTACCTCTCACCGACATGAACTTATCCCATAAGAAAAACTCTCAAAATCCCGATGCAGTGTAGGTTTTAATAATTCTTGCATGAAAGGGTTGAATCAATGTAGGTATACAGCAGAGCCGGACGGGCATTCTGTCAGCCCGTCACTCACGGACTCCCGTTTCGCTGACAACTGACGGACACAGAGCTGCATCTCGCGTGTGGTTGTTCGCAGGGCTGAATATACACCGGGATTACTTCAAGCGGACTACATTGACAATATGTGGAAACATGTTGCTAGAAACGCCCAGCTTTGACCGATAGTAGATAACATAGCCTGCCAAGTTCACAGTCATTTTATCTCACTAAGTCGGTATTAGCCAGCCTGGCACTTTGAGCATCAGATGCTAGCACAGCATTTTACAGCTTTTGAATGAGATTATATTTGGGGGAAAAAAAAAATCAAATTGCCATGAAAATGAAGTTGGTATGTGTTGTAACGCTTTTGCATTCCATCAAATACACTAAAAATGTAATAACTGTTATTAAAAAAAAAAGAAAAAAATCAGTCATTTTCTATTCAAAAGTTACCTCTCACTGACATGAACTTATCCCAAAAGAAAAACTCTCAAAATCCCGATGCAGTGTAGGTTTTAATAATTCTTGCATGAAAGGGTTGAATCAATGTAGGTATACAGCAGAGCCGGACGGGCATTCTGTCAGCCCGTCACTCACGGACTCCCGTTTCGCTGACAACTGACGGACACAGAGCTGCATCTCGCGTGTGGTTGTTCGCAGGGCTGAATATACACCGGGATTACTTCAAGCGGACTACATTGACAATATGTGGAAACATGTTGCCAGTAACGCCCAGCTTTGAGCGATAGTAGATAACATAGCCTGCCAAGTTCACAGTTATTTTATCTGACTAAGTCGGTATTAGCCAGCCTGGCACTTTGAGCATCTGCTAGCACAGCAATTTACAGCTTTTGAATGAGATTATATTTGGGGAAAAAAAAAAAATCAAATTGCCATGAAAATGAAGTTGGTATGTGTTGTTAACGCTTTTGCATTCCATCAAATACACTAAAAATGTAATAACTGTTATTAAAAAAAAAAGAAAAAAATCAGTCATTTTGAATTTCTTGCCGGCACTATGTTCCAAAAAGCTGACACTAAGATGTAAAAGGAACAAGCAAGTCTGTCACAAGCAAGGATGGGGTAACTTCCACAAATTTAAACAACCTGCGTGAGAAAATAGTAGAAACAGATGAAGAACTTTCTTAACATGCGATTGTAAGTCATTCAGATACTGAATATCATCAAACCAGCACGGCCAAAAAACAAAGATTGAACGCCTATGACCTTCTTCCCTGTCAAGCGTTACTGGAAAGAATTTCAAAAATATTTCTGTATGGACTCAGGAACACTTTGGAAAACCTCTGTTCGTTGTTAAAACAGTTTGTTCCATTAGTTTTTCTTTACTCGATATGCAACAAGAGCTCAGGCAGCTAGCTGAGTTTGTTAGCGCAAGTTCAAACTCTACTATGCCATATTTAAGCAACACTCGCAGCCGGTGACTGTGAGCCCGAGCTTACCTGAGAGGATTCTGACTCCAAGTGGATTCGTGAGCTGTGGTCCGCTCAGTCTGAATTTCAGATTGTTTTTGAAGCTCATTGACATGATGTCCTCTGGACTAAATCGGAAAAAGGGTCATTCAGATCGTCATTAGCACAAGCAAGTTCTCCCAGTGATAATGATTGTATTATGATGTGCAATATATATGACATCGGAGACCTGGGCCTGCTGTGCAACTGAAATTGCACACCAACAAAGCTTCAACAATTAGTGTCCACAGTTCCTGAGCTCTTGTTGAGTATTATTAAGAGAAAAAGTCATGTGCCAAAATGCTAAATGCGTGTGCCATAGCTTTTTTTTTCCCCTCCACGTGTTGCAGGCATCAAATTGAAAAAGAGTAAATATTTGCAATTCATTTAAGCAGTTTGACTAGTAATTTTGTTGTTCTGTGTTTGTGCACGGATCAAATTTCTGCTTCTGGTTTTCGTCAAGAATGTGGCGGCTGAATTCGGGACGGCACCCTCCCGTTTGGTAACGTGTTTTTCTTGCTTCTTTGCGTCAGTGAGTCCTCTGAGGAGGAACCTACAGTGGAACGGGAAGAAAAGACAGCTGACCCCAACGCTGTCACCAATAACCTGGAGGGCTGCGATGAACACACCTTGAACACACAAACAGGTGACACAGAACACACACAGTGCTGATAAGAACAATGTTTACATTTGCCCCCCTGCTCCCACACACACACACACACACACCCACACCATTTGAATGTTTGCATGAATGCTATGGCTGTTTCATGGTAACGATAGAGAGTCTACTCAAAACTGGGTGACAGCTTCGTATTGGAGCCACGATGGGGAACTCAGCAGGCAATTGATCTCATTTCCTGAGGATGTGACATCTGCTTCCTGCCCTCAAATTGTCCATTTGGACACCCTTTGCTGGCTTTGTACAAAAGGGGAAAAGTGTTCAGAAACATATTTAGAGTATATCTTTTTACAAAATTTGAGTGCCAATTGCCAATCACGAAGAATAACGTTCACAAGGGGGGTAATATCAATGGGGAGCTGTTGAGGGTAGCAGGGTGAAAAATGAATTTGCCTGTTAGCGCTTCTTCATCCACCGATTAGGAGGGGTGTTAGGCCATAAATTTGCTATCAGTTACTTCCATCGTGCACTGGTGACACGACGGCAATAGTGAACACTGTACACCCTGTTTGCATTTCATTCGGTTTTATTGAGAAGCACGAGATGGATTTGTGGTGTTCCATTTCTAATGTTCTAGGAAGGAAAGCTCGATATACTGACTGATCTTTTTGTCCTGAAAAGAGCAAAGCAACCTCCTCTATCTAGGCTTTGAGTGTGACAAAATGGCAAGTCGCTATAAGTTAATTAAGGTAATGTGAATCAGCATTTACTGTACTACGTGAGTATCTTAAGGAGCTGTTGCTAAGCAATTTAATTCAGTCTTGTCTTTTTTCTGGGTGATCTTTAGTTCTTGAGAGTTCTTTGGGCTCATATACTATCTCCACATCCTCCAGTAAGTGCCCAGCGCCCAGACACTCTGCCAGTGCCAGCAGCAGCATCAAAGTCCAACTTGTGGACAAGTCAACCCGATGGCGAAGTGAAGCTCCGCATGGAGGACCGCGGCCTGGCTGCGGAGACCCCCTTGACAGTCCATCAGCTCTTTACATCAGCTGTGAGGAAGTTTGGCAAGTTTACTGCTGTGAGCTGGAAAGAAGGCGAGCAGAAGAGGAGCTTGAACTACAAGCAATATTATGAGACGTGTCGCGTAGCAGCCAAGAGCTTCCTGAAGGTATGGAATTAGAAATGCCGGCAAATACTGCTTAATCATTGAGCCGGGAGTCACAAAAAGCTCTTTTGGTGATGTATGAAGAAAATTGTTTATTCATGTGGTTTTCCACTTTTCAACCCATGGAACGGTGGCTTTTCTTGGTTTTACTGTGGATAATTTTCAAAGTGGTCTGAACTTTAGATAAATACTGCATTTCAGTGTCTGCCTGTTTATCACAAAGAATTCATTGCTGAGTCCATCATGACATTTTTGCACATTAGTCTCAAACACACCACACAACTATTCAGTCTTGTTTGAAACGAGCATTTTCTTAACGTCATGCGACAGTGGACTTAAACAGTCAAGTTGATGTGGGAAACGCAGCAATGCAGCATGAAGATGTCTGACTGAACCGCAAGCCACACAGTGCGGAAACCTCACTTTCTGTTTAATGCAAGTCACAGTGTGATCTTGATTATTATAAGAACACACCGTGTCACGCGTGCTTCGACAGAAATATTTCTTTGCTCGCCCATGTGTGCTGAAGTCACGTGGCATTGAGCTCATTCGATCTTCTAGGTCAAGTTGCACACTTTGCACATTGTAACCTAAAGCTTTGTTTGAGCAGAGCAGCCCTATTATTGTATTTCATCTGCTTGTTGTTACTGAAAAGCCAGTTGCAGTTCAAACTTGCTATGAGGCACTGTTTTTGTTGACAGGTAAATCATAATAAGACGTGGCAATGGGCCTTATTTTCATTGACAGTTCAAGTCTAATTGCAAAGCCCAGTTTACCGAAACCGTGCCCAAGGTTTTGTGGTATTTTCATAGACATGTTCAGGTCAAAAGGGGTGTTTGTGCCGTTGTGGGAGTTCACAGCTGGCTTGCTTCCTGGTCAGTGGAAGCATCCACCCATCCATCCATTTTCTGATCCGCTTATCCTCACAAGGGTCGCGGGGCCTGCTGGAGCCTATCCCAGTTGTCTTCAGGAACTAGGCGGGGTACACCCAGAACTGGTTGCCAGCCAATCGCAGGACACACAAAGACAACCATCCGCGCTCACACTCACACCTAGGGACAATTTTGAGAGTTTTATTAACCTGCCACACAAGTTTTTGGAATGTGGGAGGAAACTGGAGTACCCGGAGAAAACCCACGCAGGCACCCATGACCTCTACACTGTTGAGTTCGACGCGCTAACCACTGGACCACCGGGGAGCCCCCAGTGGAAGCAGCTCCTCTCATTTCACTCTCAGTTCATTCAAATTCAGCAAAGAACAGGCACACGTTCTAGATGGCAGAAGCATAAATAGACTTGTTGGAGTCCATATAAAAGATGGTCGCGATCAAAGTAGGTCCAAAGATGCCGATTTTTTAATAAATTGATTTCTACAATGATTCAGAGGTATTGTCCCACGCTGCTTTATGAATGAAATCCCACAAGGCCACCACTCACATCTGTGCAACCTGAATATCTCTTCCTGCGCATTAAATATAACAAAATCATGTTAGACCACCTGCGCTGCAAAATAGACCAACCTTTAGCCAGTCGATAATTTAGGCTGTGTCCAAATTCACAAGCTGGGTGTTGCGAGGGTTGTGTTTCGAGGCACGATGTCACTTCCAGCGCGCCTCGACCACATGTGGTGTCCAACTTAGATCAAATTAACAAACATGCCGAAGTCGACCATTGCCCCGGCACGAAAACGCAGAGTGCAGGTGCATCGGAGGCGAGGTTTGTTTAGTTTGGGCGCACGCCCGGACAGACGCACCATGGCCCCAAACGCACTAGACTTGACATGCGCTGGCACGAAAATGAAGTTACGCCCGTTTTTACGACGACCGCACGGGCCCTAAATGTCAATCTCAAGTGCATTATCCATTCAGTATTAATATCTTTCTACAGCTTGGGTTGCAGCGTTACCATGGCGTGGGTATCCTGGGTTTCAACTCTGTTGAGTGGTTCATCGCTGACATTGGAGCCATTTTGGCTGGGTGAGTTGATTGATTGATTGATTGATTTGACCATAGAAACCCAACATGAAAGACACAAAAACAAAATCAAAGATCAATACTTGGTTTAGTCCAGTTTGTATTGCTCAAAGGGAGTAGGAAGAAGTCGAAAAACTTATCTAGTCCTACTCTTTCAGTTGTCCATCATCGTCGTTGCCAGTCTTTGAATGTAACTTAATAGAGAAGAGCTTCAATATCTGACTACATATGTGAAAACTCCATCTTTTCCTCTTTATCTTGCGTGAAGACAATAACTTTTAAAAAAACATGTTCACACGATTACAAACACATTGAGCATTAAGGCGGAACAGAAGCTTCAGATTTTAGTCGCACTTCCTCAAATGGTATTGTGGTGAAACACGAGGAGCTCCATGCCGTCATCCAGAAACCAAAACCCTGCAGCTCAATAACACCACGACTTATTGATTTGGTAAAGGACAGCTTTGGAACAACTGTGCTGGTTACCAAACACCAGATCAACTATTAGTCGCTACTGAAATATCACGGAACACACAGAATGCTTATTCAGAAACTTAAATTACCATACAGTCACGAGTGGGTAGTAAGATGGACCCTATCCTAGATGACTTTAGGCAAGTTGAGCAGTCTACTCACGAAAGTTCACACGGGAGGGCCTGAGCAGTTCCAACTGTGATGCGGATGTGCTCACCACTTTTTTCACCTTACAGTCCCCGATTGCAAATAATTGTAAACAAACAAAGGGTACATTTTCGACCCTTGTGTGTTGCAGTGGCTTCGCTGTGGGCATCTACACAACCAACTCCCCAGAGGCATGCCAGTATGTGGCGGACAACTGCAAGGCCAATATCATTGTGGTGGAGAACCACAAGCAGCTGCAGAAGATTCTTCAGGTCCAAGACAGTTTGCCACACTTGAAAGCCATCGTCCAGTACAAGGGTGCGCTGAAAGAGAAGAGACCAAATCTGTACAGTGTAAGTCAACAAAGATGAATGATATGTGGTGTGTGTGTGTGTGTGTTTGTGTGTGTGTTGAAGCAGCAGTACACTGAGCATTGTCTCTTCATGCAGTGGGCTGAGTTCATGGAACTGGGACGTGACGTTCCCGACGTTACGCTTGATGAGATCATCGCTAGCCAGAAGCCTAATCAGTGCTGCACGCTCATCTACACCTCAGGAACCACCGGCCAGCCCAAGGGTGTCATGCTCAGCCATGACAATGTAAGCACCAGATTCACACACGTGTCCGACGCTGACTCTTTTCAGCAAACCTGAAGAGCTGATCACCTCAGGCTATTTACTTCGGACATTATTTGTACTGATTACAAGTAATTCATTGTCACACAATTGGTATGTTTGGGACAAATTAAGAGAATATGTGTGAAGGAATACAGGAACGAAAAGTACATAAGTAAAATTGTCCCCGTGCACGAGAAATAGAGACAAACCTTACTTTTCAAAGCATGTGTACGCATCGAATTTTGAACACCGAATGCTAAATACTGTACAGTTGAACTCCTTTACAATGAAATCATGTTTGCAGCCAGACATTTTACACAATGGGGGACTTTTCACTATAGCAAATTTTATCTCAGATGTAAACACACTCGCACACAAAAAACGTGCATGTGTACTCTTTATTTTTATTCCAATAGCGCATAAGTATGAGCATACACTTATTTGATTTTGTTTAACATTAACATACATTTGTTTTATATTAATTACTCCACTTTGTTGGTTTAAAAAAATCGTTGCTAAAGCTTTTCTTAACCCCTTGTGAAGAGCCTTGGTGCGCAAAGGTCCGTTTTGTAGCCATTTTATACCAAGCAATGCAACGTTCATGCTGTGTCTGAAACTACTCGTGAAATTTCTAACCAGGTGCTAACAATAACAAATACTTCCTGTACTACTGCGCATGTGTGGTGGTTGCTGTTGCCGCTTCCTAGCTAAGCAGTAGCGGTGGCTGCGGCAGGCTAACGTCCGATTAGACGTTTGCGGTAGGCTTGTTATCGTTGTCGTGAACCTCATTGCGAGGCAAGGGTGGAGAAAAGGATTTCGTATTCCGCAACAGGGGGACATTTCGTTGTTGGGGGAAGCAAAAAAGAGGGAATGGCTTTAATGCAGGAATATTTTTTGACACTAGGGGGTATTTTCGCCCATGTCGGTTTCATCGTAGAGCAGTTTTACTGTACTTTATTTTTCATAGAAGCTGAGTATACTTAATACACTGTCTGTACTGACATATTTAAATGTCTGTATACTAGACAGCACAAGTCGATCAGTGCACTTTTAGGATAGTAGATTACAAGTAATCCATTGCTATTATTCCAGACTTAAAATCTGCATCCTAAACGGAAGATTTGGGTAAACTGTGGCCCTCACATAAATAAAAATGGAAAACCTGTCAAATCATGAACATCCTATTTATAGAGCCTCACTCTTGTATCTTTTGTCTCTGTGCCCCCAGCTGACATGGACTGCGCTCTCCACCGGCAAGCACGTGCGCCTGACAGACGCCACTGAGTCCCAGGAGGTGGTGGTCAGCTATCTCCCCCTCAGCCACATCGCCGCCCAAATGGTGGACATCTGGCTGACCATGAGAGTTGGCGGGGTTACGCACTTTGCCGACCCAGATGCACTTAAGGTGAGCCATGTTTGCGCATGCCTTCCAATGTTACCACCTACCCACTTGCTTGCCGTTTAACCTAAACTTTACTTGCGTAACAAGAATGTGTTTTTTTTCCTTGGAAGGGGTAGCGAAGGCTCTGACGCTGTTTTTAAAATTCCAAGCAATTGAGAGCACTAATGAGCTAATACAGTATAGCCACAGATACGCTGAGCAAAAAATGACTTCTTTGTTTGTAAACAGTATTTTTTTTTTCTCCTTGTGTACATGTTGTGCTGTTATCAGGGCTCGCTGGTGAACACCATGAAGGAAGTGCGGCCCACAGCCTTCATGGGGGTGCCACGTGTCTGGGAGAAGATGCAAGAGAAGATGAAGGCCACCGGAGCAAAATCGTCCACCGTTCGCCGCAAAGTTGCCGCCTGGGCCAAAGACGTGGGTCTGCACACCAATTTGAGCAAGATGAATCAGTATGTACACATCTTTAAGTCTTTATTTTGACTTTGACTGATATGTTTGGAGACTCGAGCGGTTGTTTAATGATGCGTTTCCGTTTGAAGGACCAGAGCTGGGGACCACACACCGTTGAGCTACCAAATAGCCAAGAAACTTGTGTTCAAGAAGGTACGCAAAGCTTTGGGCCTGGACCGCTGCTACAGGTGCTACACGGGTGCTGCCCCCATTACCCGGGACACGCTGGAGTTCTTTCTCAGCCTGGATATTCCGCTGTACGAGCTGTACGGCATGAGCGAGAGCACCGGACCTCACACCATCTCCATCCCAGATGCCTTTCGGATCACAAGGTATTTGGGGTTGGCTTTTGAATCCAACAGTGTCGAACTCTGGATCTGCGGCCTGGATCCGAACCATTGAGTCTTGAGTTTAACACTCAAAAGATTCATCATCACAAATTGAATCAAGTGACCCATTTTTTATTGTTATTTTTCCCTACAGCTGCGGCAAGGAGATCCCGGGGTGCAAGACCAAGTTGCACAAACCAGACACAGAGGGGAATGGCGAAATCTGCTTCTGGGGTCGCCACGTCTTCATGGGTTACCTCGGCATGCCCGAGAAGACTGAGGAAGCTCTGGATTCGGAGGGCTGGCTGCATTCTGGCGACCTGGGCAAACACGACCGCAATGGATTCCTCTTCATCACCGGCCGAATTAAAGGTATGCTTGGAGAATGAGAAACACCTCTGCACCTGTTTGGAACAAATGGACATTGATTGGACAGTGCTCTTTACCGCTTTTAACAGGAGCGCCCGCAATTTAATAATCACGAGCCACAATGTTCATTACACCAACACAATCCAGTGAATTCCAGTACTCAAGCTTTGCCAGAAATTCAGCCTTCACAAGGATTATATTGCCGAGTTTTGATTGACTCTAAAGTTCTTTAAAGTATACCACCACAATAGAACATCTCTCTTGTCAGTGTCAATCAAATGTGACCCCTATCTTCTTTGTCAATGTTTTCATATTTGTACTTGCAGCTATGTGTACCTAAGAAAGCTTCTCTCAACAGTGCTGCTTTTGTTTTAGAGTTAATCATCACAGCAGGGGGCGAGAACATCCCTCCCGTGCCTACCGAAGATGCAGTTAAGGACGCCCTCCCGCTGATAAGCAACGCCATGCTGATAGGAGACAAGAGGAAGTTTCTGTCCATGCTGCTCACCATTAAGGTATGACCAAACACTTTATTATATAAGCTTTAGAGTCAATATGATGTCATCTTAGGGTCACTTAAGAAGCCATGATGAGATCCTGACTGGAGAAGTAAAGTGGACTTTAATTCAAAACGCGGCATTCCATCTCATTTGAGAGTGGTCGTGGGCTGTATTGTGACACTGCCCTCTGGTGGCTGTTTGCAGCAACACATGACACAACCAAGGAATTGAATGTTGGCACGAGGCCCCTCTTTGGATTCTTGGTTTTTGCTTATGAACGTTCCTATTCTTTCCGAGCGAGATGACACAGATGTACGTGGAGGATATGAATTCTAAAAATGCTTAGGAAGTGCTTGGATTCAACCTCAAAGCCACCTTTAGCAAAGGTTACTTTTGACCAACCTTTAAAAAAGGAAAGGTGATGTATTACCCACAAGCCTTGACGGTAGCAATATTTACGGTAACGGGCGACCAGCAAACTTTAGGCTGCAGACTACGTGAATATGCTCTATCGTTTCACGCTAGAGATTGTAGAAAAACAGAACAGCATATATGAACAACAATGCATAAAGAATACAGTCTTAGTAAAGTGGAGTAATCTGTACATCAAAATGTGCCTCAATAATGATGGCAAATGCCATGGGCGTGACATACAAAATTACAGATATTCCAAGGTTTTAAGGCCTCTGTCCTAATCTAATGTTTGTGTTCATTTTTAAAAATGCAAATAGAATCTGTCAATTATTCTTTGAGGAACCTTGTAAATTTTGTTCTTCAGCTAATATTTAATATACAGCTCATATAACTTTTGATGGTGAGAGGGAAGAAATTCCATCTGTTGCACATACAGCACATTTGACAATAAAGTTGTACTTGATACTTGATAATATACAGACTTAAGTCAGCAATACTCGCCGTTGTGCAATGACCTCGGTTAGGAAAAAGCGAGTCAAATTCACTGCGATTGGCTGGCAACCAGTTCAGGGTGCACACCCGGCCTTCTGCCCGAAGACAGCTGGGACGGCACGCCCGCGACACTCATAAGGAAAAGCAGATCTGAAAATGGATGGATGGAGTCAAATTCATTGCAGGCAGTGATGTCCTGTCCGATGTTCCTCAAATCCTTTTTAACATGAAGTGGACAATAGTTATCAAATGTTTTGTTATTTTTTACAATACAGAAATGTTCTTCTTGACAATTGTCTCGACTACCAGTAGTCAAAACATTTTACTATTGAGGCAGCAAAAAAATAAATAAATAAAAAAAGCATCCAGATAAATTAACTAGCTGATAAAATAGCTGAATTGCCTCGCTCTAGTTGTGACTAATAGTGCTAAGAAACAAACATCTAACCCAAGATTTCCCCTCCAGTGCGAGGTTAACGGTGACGGTGCCCCGCTGGACGAGCTTACTCCAGAGGCCGTGGAGATCTGCAAGAAACTGGGCAGTAAGGCCACCCGCGTCTCAGACCTGGCGGGCGGCCGTGATCGAGCTGTCAACGCGGCCATCCAGGAGGGCATCAACCGCGTCAACGAGAGAGCCACCTCCAACGCTCAGCGTGTACAGAAATGGTACATTCTCCAGCAGGATTTTTCCATCGTCGGAGGGGAGCTGGGTAAGTCGTGGCCGCCTCAATGGAAGTGTGTGCACACGCTGTCCTCTATAACATGCACGCTTGCTTGGTTGAAGCCTCTAATTCAGGGCTGGGCAACACCCTTGAGTAGCAAAAAAAAAAGGGTGTGTTTTTGTGTATCTTTTTTTATTGTTGGAGGTCTGGATTATTTACATGTTTGGTCTGTTACAGTGGACCCCCATATACTCGCAGCATTTGCAGATTTTTATTTTTTTTTTAAATAAAACTTTTCATTTGGGGGCAAACTTCATTTTTAATGGAAAAATGCATATTGTAATTATAAGAAGTTTTTTGAAGAATTTTCGGGGGGGTCTCAAATAAAAAGTCTAATGCGTTTCAATGGGTGTCAATTATAAACAGATTTTCACTATTCGTGTGTATAATTTGTATAATTTTTAGTTGTAATATCACAATTCACCACTAGATGGCAGACATGGTTTAGAAGAGCTTATACCGTGTTTTATACTGCCCTATTCCATAATCTGTGTAGGACTTTTGGGGGGAGGGGGGTTTGAATGACATGCAGGAAAAACATATTTAAGAACTGAATTATGTTAACATTTTGGTGTGTTGATTTTTGTGAAAAAAACGCACAAAATGAGTTTTTGTGCTTAATGTCGGTTTGCTGTTCAGCCATTCTTGCATGGTCATTTTTATGAATGAGTCTATTGCACTGGGGGTGGGGGGGGTAACGACAGCATGTGTTTTTTTTTTTGTTTTTTTTTTTGATTTTTCAAACAATTTGTTGTTGAAGGCTGGCTCGTTTATACACACATTGAGCATGAAATATATTAAGGCGCACTGTGCCGTGCCGATTGGGAATTCTGCCAGGATAGACTTCAGCTCACCTGCGACCTTAAAAGAATCGCTGGATATGACGCTCTGTCCCTTTTCCGCAGGTCCCACCATGAAGCTGAAGCGGCCTGTGGTGTCCAAAATGTACAAAGAGCAGATTGAGAACTTTTACAAGGAAGTGACTTCTCCGACGACCCCCGACAACCCGTTAGCCCCCAAATAGAGAAACAAGAGGCTCACTCCGTAGACGAGCTCTTTCCTCCCATTTATCCAGCTACCCATTAACCATTGTTCTCGAGTCATGTTTTTTGATTGCCTTACTTGTGTGGGTAAGAGGAAGCCATTGTAAATGAAATAAGCTTTATGATTGTTCTCAACTATTTATTTGTGTTGCATCCAGATGTGAAGTAACAGCAAAGAAAAGCTTTTTTGTGATGATCATATCATTATAATACTTGAAAAGAAAACAAAGAATCCCCCACCCCCTCGAAAAGAGAAAATATTTAATGTTTGGAAAAAGGTTGCATTAAATAGTCAATTTTTCAGTTTACATGGGTCAGATTATCTTCAGAAGGAGAAACATTTCAAGTGAAATGCCATCTTTTTACTTGTTGTTGTTGTAGTAGACCTTCAAGGATTTGAAGCAAATCCTTCATTCATGGATCAGTTGAAAAAGAAGTATCGCGTTTAAATGGTGTTCAGGTTGCACTCTGTATCTGCTAAAAACATGTCACAAGCCCTGTAGCTAAAGGTTTTTGGCTGATGTGACTCTGCATCGGAGGCTCGGGTGTTTGCACTGGTTCGAGCCTCTGACGTGTGTGTTCGCTTGCTGTGCTCTTACATGGTTGTGTATTGTAAATAGGATTTTGCTTTAAACCTCCATGTTTTTTTTGTTGAACTTGGAAACTACTAGTAGAAGTAAAATGACACCATGTTGGAATACAGTCAACTGGCATTCATATCAGCTGCCTTTAAGTTCTCCATCCAAACCGTCGCCACACTTGCAATTTATACCAAATCTTAGGATGCGGGCAAACTGGCCACGTGCATTTAGTTCTCCCAGAAGACAGTTGAAAACAAAAGTTGATGAAATCCAAAGAGCTGTAACTTAAATGAAGAGAATATTGTAGGACTTTGTAGCACTCTTGTGAATGTTACAACACGGTGGCTTTGGAGGCACTGGGTCATTCAAACCACCTGAAATTCAGGGTTTATGTGGTGTAATTATATCAACCATGTTATGTTGTTTGTATAGGATTGGGGATGTGAGTGAGGTTTCCTCCTGTAAAGTTACATAGGTTGGGCCATCAGAATTTGTTCATCATTTCACACAACTTAATGAAGGAGCCGTGTGTTTGTTGAGCTCTGAGGTTTCCTTGAAACTGGACTCAATTAAAGATATTCTCATGCTCCTGTAAAGTTACATAGGTTGGGCCATCAGAATTTGTTCATCATTTCACACTCTTAATGAAGGAGCAGTGTGTTTGTTGAGCTGTAAAGTTTCCTGGAAACTGGACTCAACTAAAGATATTCTCATTAGCTGTTACCTGTTTAGTGAGTCACTTCAGCAAAGATGAAAAAAGTTCAAACATGTCAATTACCAAATGGGGAATAAAAGTTGTACATCCTAATATCTTGTTTTTGTCTTTGCAGCTTTATGGAGAGAATCTTAACAGTAGCCCATTTTTACTGTAGGATGGATGGATGAAAATGACAGTATTGTCTAAATGTCATTGGTTTTTATCATTCGGAGTTTTTATCACCCAACCTTTTTTTTGCCCCACGCAGCGGTTTAATGTCAGACAATAATTTCAGGGACCGGCCTTAAAAGGCCGGATAAATACAACAAAATAATATATAAATGACCTGTAGGAAAACGGTAGTCTTTTCTAAACATAATAATAAACACGAATCATGACACGAGGAACGTCCTATCTGCCTATCTGGCCGCAACACCCTTTGGTCACTATGGTAACATTTAAACGTGCCTTTAAAGCCGGATAAATACAACAAAATAATACATGACCTGCATGAAAACTGTGGTCTTTTCTAAACATAATAAACACGAGGAACGTCCTATCTGGCTGCGACACCTTTTGGTCGCTATTTAAACGTGCCTTCAAAATAAGATACATCGCAAATAGAAAGTGCGTGCAAATATACGACTCACCATTGCCACATATTATGTAGAGTGAGCTTGGCACGTGGGAATTTCCTATTGAGCTAAATCCGTATTTTAAGTCGGACTCTTGATACTCTCTATTAAGTCTTTTTCCTGAAAGTCGTAGGCTCCTCTTCTGTCTCCTGGCTGGGCCTTTTTCCCTTCCCAAAGACGTTTGTTTTTTAACTCAGTTTGCTAGCTCCTGGTTTCATTTTAGAGGTAACCTATCAATAATATCCAGCTGCAGACTCGGAGGAGGTAGATTTAGGCTATGGTAGACATACGCCGGAAGTGGCTGTGGTAAGTTTAGGTCAATGGATTTTCAAAATAAAGTCCCTAAGTGGCTGTGGTAAGTTTGAGATGGTAGGTTTGAGATAGAATTAATTTGTTTGGGATGGTAGGTTTGAGATAGAATTATTTTGTTTGGGATGGTAGGTTTGAGATAGAATTACTTTGAATAGAATTTTAATTGAATAGAATTACAAAACACCTGGCTTCTGTATCCCCGCCAAAACGTATACCTATATTCCCTAAATGATCCATGTCCATTTAATATAATACAATAATTACTTTGACTTATTTGTATTTTGACGAGTAGAGTCAATAATTCATAAGGTTTTAATATAATACAAAAATTACACAACACCTGGCTTTTTATGCATTATAATAAATATAAAATAAAACCAGATTCTGTATCCCCACCAAAATGTATACCTATATTCCCTAAATGATCCATGTCCATTTCTAAAGCACTGTAGGCAAATAAAACACAAAAAATATTTTTGAAAAAGCACTTTATTGCTCACTCATTCACTTCCCTTGTTGTCGCAACTCCTTTTCGATCCTCTGCTCAAATTGGTCTCTTTCACTGAAATAAGGTTGTAAAACATGAAATGCAACAGAAACTGAAATGTTTTGAAATGTGTTATTTGGGACATGAGAAAGGGAGTAAGGATTTAATTGCATTTTAGTTGAAAGAGAATTAGATGGTTTACTCTTACCTTGTGTGTAACG
>NW_017805467.1:3893206-3914900 GCF_001891065.2 Hippocampus comes | reverse complement strand
TTTGTGTGGACATGATCTGTTTGTTTTTAAACAAGGACAGTGCCATGTATTTTTTTTTTGTGTCATAAGACACCATGACTCTCCCCAATCGGCTGAAATATGACACTGTAGGTTCATAAATAGATATGCACTTTTTGGACTGTGGGGTTCCAATGTTGGTGTATACAGACAATGGAATGTTGTTTTCTTTGGCATGCTTTTGTCGCACAAGGCACAGCAGCTTCTTGTCCTCAGCAAACCACTTGCTGCTAACCATCTCGGTCAAAGTCTCCTCCTTCAGTACAGGGTGTGAAGCATACAATGAACAGTATACTATGGACCTGAGGTGTACACACTGATGAGAAGACAATCCACTCCTCAATGCAAAGTCCATGTTTGTCTGGCAGTCGGATGATTCACATGAAACATGCTGATTTTCACCCCATATTTTAAGCTGAACATGAAGGGGAATACAAGTACCACAGTGAGACTTTGAAACAGCATATATTCCATTCACGGGATCGATGCACTCATTTTTGAGGTGGTGCATTGCTGTCACATCCTTTTGCCTTTTAGTGTGCTTTCGTTCAATATGCCTTTTAATGTTTTTCTTATTGAACGTAATGTGGCAGATGGGACATTTTACAGTAATCTGTCGATGAGAGATTTTTTTCATCCGTCCACCTTGCGGTATGGGCACTGTAGGTGGCGAGGCACTGTGTGGGGCAGAAGCAGGCAGCACAGAGGATGCAGCAGCACATGGCGCAGTAGCAAGAGGTGCAGTGGAGAGTGGGGCAACAGATGGGGCAATGAATGATGCGGCCACATCAGGCAGCACAGACGGTGGTGCATCAGCAGGTGGCATAGCAGTAGAAGGTCCAGCAGAGGGGGGGGAAATGGGCAGAGGGATGGGCAGCGATGGGTGGGGCAGCAAAAGGTGAGACAGCGGTGGGTCGTGGGGATGCAGGCGCCTTAGCAGCAGCAGCAGAGACCATAAAAGCAGGGTGCTTTTCTTGACACATGTGAAGGTGATTTATGAAGGGTACCCGGCGCATTATTATTCCACAGCAATAGACGCAATGAAAGTGGAGTTTTGGTCGGCATTGTAGCCCACATCTATGAATGGTACACCCTGCAATAGAAAATAGTGCTTAAACGTTTTAAATAATCATTTACAAGTATCATAGACGACACCTTTACAAATGATCAGCGACAACAGGTCACTGAGTGATTGGTTAGGAGCTATCCAAATGAAAATGATCGATACTGTGACTCACACAAATTGTGTCTGGCAAACTTACCTTCATGTGATACAGCTCGGTTAAAATGGCCCTCCACATGGTCCTTTACCCTGCTGTAGGGGAAAAACAAGCATATTTTGACATAGGAATAACTTGCATTAAGTACACACTATTAAAAACAGTAGGAACTTCCAGTACAGGCTATAGGAACGTGCCAAATCTTACCAGAATCAGGCTATGTATCTGTAAAGGCTATATGAACGTAGCCAGAACATAAAGCAAACTCTGCATGCAGTGTGTCTTATCTATCAACCTAAACAGGGCTCTGTAGTCCACATCAGCAAACCCATCGGGATGACTCTGATACAGTGAGTCCAAGAGGAGCAATTCTCTTCGTAATGGCCGCATAATCTAAAATGAAGTAAGAGGTTAAGAGACACAAGTTAAAACAAAATAAAAGACAAACTACAAACTCCCAGTGCTTTTTAAAGTCACAAAGAAACGAGGAGGACATTAATATAGAGGTACAGTACAGGGAAAATAATGTGACGTAAAATTCTGCATTAGCACAGATGCATTTAAATCTAATATTTTAAACTGATCAACATGACACAATGAGCAGTCAATTTTTAATTGAATGCACATATTTTGCGCATTTCGCACTTCTTTGACGTAGCCCAAAGCCCTTTAAAAAATGACCAGTATTTACCCATTCACAAACATACATATATTCATCCTAAATTTAATTATTAATGTCAACGTCGTTTTGACATTATCATCTAATTAATGAACAACTAGGCGTGCTAAAACATTTCATCCTCACTTGCGCTATATATTCTATGGTCGAGAGAATGTGAGTGTAACCGGGATTAAAGTTAGCATAAAGTTTTCATTGACGCTCGTCGACTCAATATTACCGTCGTAGTTGTTGTCGTGCATTAAAATAACACAACTCCGTTTTACTTTTAGTTGATTTTGCTGTTAAATTATCTTCCAATTACAGGGCCTTTTAAACTTTTTAAGATCCACATGCGACTTACTTTGGAATCGGGCATCATCCTTCTGACGTCATATCCGTCGTGAAGTTACTTGCCTAAAACTACCTGCCCTGAATCAGCCTCCTCCGGGCCTGCAGCTGGACCCTTCTCACCTGTCACGTGACAGAGAAGTGCTCCTTGACCCGTGTCACAAGTGACACACTGACAAATAGAACAGAGAATCCGGTAATTTTTCAAAATAAAACATGTTCTAGATTCCAAAATCAATAAAACAGAACTAATGTAAGTTATTTATTTTTTTTCTGCGAGCCGGTACCAGTCCTGAGCCCGGGTCTGTGGTTTGGATGATACTACAAAGTGCCACAAGGTGACAGTATCACTGCAAACGCGTTGCTGTTCTCCAACCATTTCTGCCAGTCAGGCATCTTCACCAACCTCGCTCACAGTGACATAACAAAGGCCACCAAAAGGTCAACAAGGTCACATTAAATCTCAAAAGTGGAGTCGCTGATGGTGTCGCCTCCATCACAGTGCTTTGAGATCAGAGACTATTGATCAGCCCTGAAGTAATAAGGGCCTCTCGCACCAGAACACATTTCCCCTGATGGAAAATTAGCACGTGACGGGACCGAATTAGCCCTACGTGCCCTTTTCAACCCACACGCAGCCACATGAACTCTATATGAACCCCGTGACCGGGTCAGCCGGCGGTCAATGACGAGACCACGACAACAGTATTTCATGACTTTATTATGATTAAAAAAAAAAAAAATTAAAATAACACGTTTTGTCTTTGACAACTTGCATCATATGGCCACATGGTGGCATTCCAATGCCAAGTTTGTCTGACCAAATTGGGTTGCTCATGTGCACTCCAGTTGGTTTGTTCTGCATTGACCACATCCAGGTGATGCCGGATATTTCCTCAAAACATCCCCCTGTCCCTGCCCAGTCAAAGAAATGAATAACCGTTACATATTCACATACGCCCTGCCCACAAACATCAACATTTGGACTCTCAAGTTTTGTTTGTTTTTTTTTTAAACTTTGTGGTGTAAAGATGCACACAGCAGATTATTGACCCTTAGCGTCCAAGTATAATTTCTCACCAGGAACAAGTCCCGCTCCTTTCCTATGATGTGTTTGTGCCGAGGGAGCGCACCATCTATGAAACCAAACAACAATCAAAACGCACCAAGGAATAAAAAATGTTTTGTTTGTTTTTAGCTTTAACAGCTCCCTGAACAAAAGTGTGGCGTCCACGCTGTGGTCCAGTTATTGTGACTGGAAGCAGAACAGTGATTAAATTGAGGTCATCCAGCAAACGACTGCCAGTCAGCGACGCCTGCTTCTTGGTGCTCAGCTGTCATGAGATACACAAAAACATTACAGGGAGCGGGCCCAAAAAAAAAACAGTTCAGGCCAAAAAAATTGCTTTGAGAAGCATGTTTGTTGGCGACTAATGGTGACAGATCATGCCCAAATTCAAGACAGTTAAATAAACAAAAACAAGTTGGCAAAACAACAACCTAATAATATCATATTGCATGTAAATATTGTATAAAATCCTTAAAAATACAGTTTAGGTAACTATTTAAGTACTGAAGTCATCACAGCCAAAAGTGCAGAGGTCCATAAATAAAACATTGACTGTGGGGACACGGCGGGGCTTCTCTTGGGTCAACATCCACTCCAATGCCCCAGTCGCCAACACAAGGGGCTAAAAGAGTAGCAGGTCAAACGGTCAGAGTTCATGAACTAGGACGTACACGGAGAAGACGACACCAGGCTTGTTGTCATCCTGCTCACACAGTTACTGGGTTTTGTCGACAGAGGCACAGGCTGGATGGTCGCGGGGGAGGGGGGGGAGGCTGGTGAAGGCCTGGGTGAGACTGTTTCAAATCAACGGAGTTTACAGTGAGCAGAGGGGCGGCCCCCCACAACACGCAGACACGAGAGTATTAAAGCTACACAAAGGTCAGAATAAATACACAAAAGGCAGAGCGGCAAAGGACGCGTTCGGTGAAGGTGTGGACCTCGACCTGGGTGGGCTGCTGCGTGGTGTTTCTCTGGCAAACAATTGCCTGTTACCATCTTGTGGCTTCTTGGTAACAAGAAACTATGTTGACGCGAAGGGAGGAGTTTCATCTAGACAGGCTAGTGCTTGGCTGCCGTCTTGTGACATCAACATGCAATTTCAAACCTTGTGTGAACATTTCGATGACTTTCATGGACGAGGAAGTCAACTGGGTTAGGTTCCCTGTCCCCTTGAGCCCCCCCCCCCCCCCAGGAGCTTTCTGAAGAATTCTGTCAATTGTTTGGAGTTCGTTTTGATTTGACTGAACTGAGCTCTTGAAGATTTGATATTCCACCTCATGTTTCCATGGGAGGCCACATGCCAGCCAGCCAGAGCGCATATACACAGCAGCTCAAATCAACAGTTTCTACAGCTAGTTCATATCACGTACCCCCCCCACTCCCCCACATTCAACACTGAGCTAGTGGCAGAAAGCAAGAACATGAACACCAGTCAAAACATTGTACAGCTTCTACAGATGACGAGGGAGGGCTATGAGGGTCAACGGCCTACAAGGACACTGAGGAAGAAAAAGGAAGCCATTAAGACAATACTGAATAATCAGGCAGCCCGATGAACACTTGGCTCCCCCCCTCCCAAAGCGAAGCGGGGGGGGGGGGGATGCTTGGGAACACCCACTTCACACTGCAGAAAGGCACTAGAGTGGGCTTGTTGCTGTTTGGGCGTAGAAAAATAAAAGCGATATACATTCATAGCTCACAGGTCGTTTCACCGCAAATCTGGGAGTAGAAACACAAATGTACTTGTAGAAAAATACAATATAAAAAAAAAAAATTAAAAAGGGGGAGGGGGGCGCATGGCCCCTACTTTTCCTTATTTTTGGATTCTGGGAGAAGAGTATGGCTACGTTTGTTAGTGTTAAAAACCCACCAGTAGGCTATTCAGGAGCGCATCAGCAACCAGCAGTGAAGCCCTTTGGTGCATGCTGACATGGAAGGGATGCAGTGGGAGGGGGGCGCTTGGAGACGGAGAAGGAGAGTGGCTGTTGGCAGGAGGTCACAGCTCAGCTTTCAGTGCAAGGGGCAAGTCAACACAATGCATATTTAGATGTCGAGAAAGTAGAGATGCCATCTAAACAGGGATGTGCAACACGCACGGTTTTACGTGTACAGTGTGTGCGTGTGAAGCTGGGAGGTACATGCGTGTGCGTTCCAAACTAAGAGATGTCAGTAACTGTGAAGGCCGAACGCAGCTGAATGCAGGGGGGTGGGATGTGGAGTGATCTGGCCAGTAAGGAGTGTCAATGGGAAGGAGGAGGAGGAGGACGAGGAGAGTTGGTGAAGAGCTGAAATGGGAAAGGGATGAATTCCACAAGTCGGCTAGCCAAAATGACACCTGTGGAAAATTCTGTCGTGTCATTGACTTCCTGTGGTGTTCCTCTCCCGCTGTCATCCGCGACTCTCCTGTTGCCGCGCCGTCCTCCTAAACCTCCGTCGGTTCTCCGCTGCCCCTCGCCGGCGTGGCGTCAAAGTGCGGCGTCTTCATGTGTGCTTCTTTGTTCTTGCGCGTGTTGTGTGGTTGCTTGCCGTTCAGTGATTCAGTCGGGCCGATGAACGAGCCGCTCCTCGAGGAGATGTCGGGACCACCGTCTCGGCTTGCTGTCACGTGGCCGTCGCCTCCAGGTAGCTCTGTAGTTTGCGGACGGTGGACTCGTCCAGTGAAAAGAGGTCAAAGTCAAAGGTGGTGTTGGTCACGTTGAAGTGGCCCGTCTCCTCGATCAGGTTGACGATCTGAGATGCATACACGCGGACACGTCATTCACCCCACGTGAGCAAAATGAAGCATGAAGTACCAATTGAAACATTTGTCAGATATGAACCAGAAAAAGGCCGTTGTCAAGAATGAGGTATTTCCTTCACATCTGATTTGGGAAGCTTCACCATTAAGCAATGTAGCATAATTGATTTCCTTACTTTGCTTCGACTAGCCAGAGAAGCAAATCATTTAGATCCAGAGAGTTGGCTGCCTAAACGGGCTGCTGGAACAATAGAACTCAAGGGTGCAAAATAACAAGACATCTGACTGACTAAATTATGACATTTAATTTGCGATTCTTTTTTCAAGGTCCTCTGCTCATGTATTTTTTTTAACAACCACAAACAATGAATTTATCTGCATTGTTAAAAAAAAAGGCACATGCACTTCATAACAGATGTATGACAAAAATGCTATTTTAAATACGGATGAAAACAGTATGTGCAAACATACATGCAAAATATGCGCTCTTCATATACAGTATTCCATTTTTTGGCAACACATTTGCCAATGTCTGTATAAAAGATCCACTGAGACATATCAGATATGTGCCAATACGGCTGCTGTACAAACAGACAGATCAAATGAACCCTGTCAACTGACGTCATCGAAATACTGTACAACAATCGCCGATGTAGACAACACAAACAAATATTCAACAACAACAAAATCCCGCCCCCCGTTGTAAATCTGAACTCAAGCGAAAACATAAACCATGGCTGCCAGTGGAGCAGCCAGCCCAGGCCAACCGGATGGTATGGAACCATGTTTCATGTTTTTACGGTTTACTTCCTTGTTTTTTCTGCCCATTGTAGTCTCGGGTTCTTGCTTCATGACCATCCCAGTGTAAGAATACTGTACGTCATTATACAGCACAAGAAGGCGTGCTTGGATTGTTTTATACCTATGGCCTAGAAGGTGTTTCGTGATCGCAATTAAGACTTTACCACTGTGTTAGTGTGGGTCATGATGGACTACGGACCCAGCACAGCACATACAAATTTGGGTGACATCACGATTGTACCAACGCAACTTGTGGAGGACCCCTTCATTACGTAAATGCATTTTGGGCATCTGTGCCCGCAATGTTGCCTTACGTGTTCTTTTAATGGGCAAATAACAGCGGTTAAATCAGAATTAGGTGTCGAACGTAAATGAATCCAGGACACGGAGGAAATGTAATATGCTCAGCTTGCTCAAAGGATCAAAACCAGAAGGCCCAATAAACAGTTTGGAGTCAATTATGTTTTCCAGACAACAGCCAAAAGCAAGGCCTTGATCAAGACAAGAACACATACCTGTTGCAGGACATTACGCTCCCTTAATGCCATCAGTCTGCGGTGGAGGTCCACTAATTCTTCTGTGTAGGCCTGCAGCAAGGGGGGGGGGGGGGGTTATTGAACAGCAGGACATAATTGTAAAGTAAAATACAAATGCCTTTTTCAAGGCGATATTCATTGTTCATTGAGCAATCTATTTGAAGTGAATTACTCAACATGGGCTAAAATGATACACGTGTGAGTTGAAGCATAAAAAGTTGAGGTATTTACCCTTCCTACCTTGTCGTATCCCTTCTTCAACACCTTCTCGGAACGGAACGAGGAGTCTGGACTCTTCCTGCCAGACACCTGCACTCACACACACACGCACAAAGAGAGATTCAAAAACGAGATTCAAAGACAGGAGACGGAGGTTGTTGCAAAAGCAAATGTTAGAATAAATGCCTACAAACCCAGAAATTATTTATTTTTTTGTTTATTGCAAAAAACACATCTCCAAAGATGAAAAAGCTAGAGCCAACTATCTGCACATGGGGGTGAATGATGTCATTTGTAACAACTATCTGAAAAGCTGAGACAAGTCAAACTGTTGTCATCATTCGGAAATGAATTCTTTCAATTTCGCCAATACGTTACTGAGCGGAGGCACAAAACGGAGCCTCACTTTATTATTGGAGGAGCTGTGTTTCTGCGGGGGTGGGGCGGGGTCTCGACTGGGGCGGTGCGAGCCGTCACTGCTGTCACTCTCGCTGTCCAGGCTCAGTCTGACAGAGGGGAGAGGGACAAGGTCGTTAGGTCGCTCACACACAGACTGCTCACTTTCCGTATGTGAAGCTGAGTCACAATTCATTGAATGTCCCGTTAATTGCCATCGAAATGGGTCAATGTTATCTATGGTTGTGTGTCAGAGGTCCGACCGGGGGAGGGGTGGGGGGGGCGTGGGGCTGTGCAGTTATATAGTTCCCCTGAAAAGACTGACCGAGAGTCACGATTGGGGGGATTGGTTTTAATGGGGGTCCCGTCCTCTGAGCTGCTGTCGTCATCGTCTGACTCCTCTGACTGGATCTCCTCCACCATGGATCGCAGGGGACCTGAAAGAAACAAAGACCACTTCAAATGGCACTCCGGAGCTTCATCCTTGTTTCGATTCTGATTATGCATTGTTATCTGACAGATTTCAAGATTTATTGACATTCTGAGGATGCCTATTTGTATTTGATAAACATAGGCCTCACACAGACATTGATGTTATCCTTTGAATCAAAGTTAAAATACTGCACCTTGTCCTGGTTTCTGTCCCGGCTCAAAGTCAGAGTCTGAGCTGGAGTCCGAGCTGGAACTGGAGTTTGAAGGACTGGAAGGAGCTGATTGCTGTCGGATGAGAGAGGCATGATGTTTTTTTTTTTTTTTTTTTTTTTTTTTTATTAATGTATACAGTATATGCTGAGTGGACTCCTTATTCTGGTCAAGAATGCTTTGATGCATTTGACTTTGGGCTGGGAAGTCCGACAGTTTGGAATTAATTTTGATGCAGATATCTCAGCACTTCGGTTGATTAAAAAAAAAAAAAAAAACATCTATATTTTATATATATATAAAAATCCAAGCACAGAGTGGCCTTCAAAACCGGTCCGACACTGCACATTATACCTCAGACTTGGAAGATGCTTCATCTTCTGAGTTCGACTCTTCCGACTCGGGCAGTTTTTTGGGTTCTTTCAAATCCTGCGTGTCGTTTTTGCCTTTGGCCCAGCGACCTTTTTCCTTGGAGTGTTTCTTGTCAGCGTAGGGCTGACTGGCAGCAGAAGACAACGACACACGAGGGGAACCTGTGAAAGCACCACCAGACGGACCTTTGGGCCCCTCAGAGCTGCCCTTTTTCTGCTTCTTCGCACTGGGTTTGGGAGACTCCACAGCAGAAGGTCTTTTGCTGGGGGCTTTGGATTCTGCAGAACTCCCAACTCCTCCTCCTCCGCCTCCTCCCCCACCCCCACCGCCACCCCCTCCACTTCCAGCCCCCCCTCCTTTTGGAGACATGCCCTCCATCTTTGACTCCTTCAGGGTGAGTTTGGGCTCCTTGAAGGCTGCCTTGGGCAGGACTTTGACTTCTTCTTTAACTTTGATGTCTGATGGCTTTTTCGAAGACGAGGATGAGGAAGAGTCACGGCCGCTCTTGCTACTTCCATCTCTGTCAATGTCCCCTTTCGACGAGGCTTTACTCTCTGAGTCTTTACGGGGTCGTTCACGGTGCTCCTTGGTCATCTTGTGCGGTTTGGGTCCTTTGCTGCTGCCACCACCTCCTTCTTTGCTGGGTTCCTGAAGGTAGAAAACAATCAGATGATCAACTAAGCATTGCGAATATCCCAAAACGCAGTTCGAGTCCCGTCCAACAGCTTGAGATATAAACATGAAACCGTGGCCGCAGAATGTAACGCACCCCTGATGTATAGAAAGTCTACACACCCCAGTTGAAAACCCAGCTTTTTGTGATCTAAACAAAACCAAGATAAACCATCTCAAAACTCTGCCACCATTAACATAATCTGTTGAAGTCAACTGATTTGTGGGGATGTGTTTTCTATGATAAGGCATCCATCTTGCCACCCTACCCAATAGCTACATCGACACATACAGTGTATGAAGAAACATGCACAGGGCAAAACATCCAGCAACTTGCCAGAAATCTCTGCAGCTCCTTCAGTGTTGCTGCTGGCCTCCCGTCACACGATCTGATCAGTTTTTGTCTCGACTTTTCACCAGTTTTGTTCGAGATGTATAGGTCTTGCTAATGACTACTTTCACAATAGTCCATGGCATATTAAATGCCTTAAAATTCTTTCAGACCCTTCTTCTAACCGATTCACCTTTGAACAACAGATCCCTCTAATTGCTATAGAATATCTCTGCGGATTATGGCTTGTGCTGGAAGACATGACTAAAAAAAAAAAAAAAAATGAGTGGAAACACTCACTACATCATCTGAACCTAATTTGGGGTTCATCAGAGGCACGTTAATTGCGGCCAGTGCGTGCTGACTATGACTTAATTTTTGAGTTTGAATGTGACAACCTCATGTCCAAAACACTTGTGCACTCACATTATCAGTTGCAGAGATGAAAGTGGACTTATATATATATAAATATATGTGTACACTATAGGTAAGATCGGGCCGCCCGACCCAAATTTCGGGTCAGGTCAGGCCTAAAAATGTCAATCATTGTTCGGGTTTGGGTCGGGCTTCTCTTTCGCTGACTTTTTTTTTTTGTTTGTTTCTCTCTCGCTGACTTTTTTTTTCCGAGGCCGTTAATTGTTTTGGGCGCGAGAGACCGTGGTTCGTATAAAAACAGAAGTGGCGTCATCACAACACATACTGTACTAAACTCTCGCAATGAAAATTCAAAGAACTCCTTCATATCTTTATGATCCAGCCGCCATTGTTCTTTTTCGTCTCGCTGCTTCTCTCTCTTCAAGTGCCGCGCTCGATTCTTAAGGACGTATTGCTGCTGTGGTGAATGACCCAATTTTCAACCAGTCAAAATGACGGACGGCCTTAAATTTTCCCCGTCCACTCTTAAAAAAAATCCGTCAATGATGGAAAATTGTCCGTTAATGTAACCTCTCCAGAAACAGAAATATAATAGATGTAAATGTTTATCCAGTCTTGTTTAACTTAGATTTCGTTCCAAAAGACAGGCTTTGTTATCAGAAATCACCCCTCCTCCTCCCCCCGAGTCCTCACAAATAAAATATGAAATCTCGGGTTTGCTTCGGGCTCGGGCCTGCAAATCAAGTTAAGTGATCGGGCTTATGCACCCTTTGTGGCTTCCATTATCGCCGAAATTTCGAAATCTCAGAGATATGGCGAGGCCATGAGAATGCGAGACGAGGATATTATTACTGTTGTGGCGACGCCACTCCAGCTTGTCCGCTGCTCTCTGCTGTGCGTACGTCAGCGCGAACAATTACGCAAGCGCGTCTTTTGATTTCAACCAATCAGCGCTGATGCAACAACGTCACACACCCGACGTCACACACGACAACAGCTAAACTAAGCTAGCCGAGACGACACTCGAAGTCGGACGGACACGTATTTCTGCCAATCTGTGTGTTTCCCTTTTGGTCCAAATATATTTTTTACGACAACTGTCTTGTCCACGGTGTCTTTTGTTCGTTCCACTGGGGTTTAGCAAGTGTGTTTATAAAGAGACGAAAATCTCTTTACTGTTACTAGTGTTAGTGTTTCAACACGGCTACGCTCGTGAAAGCAAAACAACAAACTCAAACGCGTCTTCGTTCAATGTTGTCAACTAATATCCGGATTAATTTTCGGCAAATTTTCCTCAATTCTCCGGACAGATTTTCATAAAAATTTGAAAAACCCGGAATTCCGGGAAAATCCGGAGGACTTTCATCTCTGCAGTTGCTTATTTGTGCTCTCCTTTTCAAAAAGCTCACATTAACTATGGGGGAAAAAAATAGAAAATGAAATAACTCCCTTGGTCTCGTTTAGTTTTAATTTTTAGATTTTAAACAACTAACTGATGAACATTTGAACTGTGATGTATAGGCATTTTATATCCACTATATAGTACAGTACATTTTATTAGTCAGCAAATATTGCATGTAATGGAAATGTTTGCTGAGAAATGTTTGATGCAGCCGAAGCAAATAACAAATCATTTAAAAACAACCTGCGGTTTTCGCATGGAATGAATAGAAGTAGTGGAAGATCACAAGAACTAGGCATTTGAATAAGGCTGTGTGGACCTTTTATATGCACTGTGGGATAGCTTCTATTTCTACAATCTACGATTAAATTAAATGGAAATATTGACAAAGCTTTGGATGACTGCAGGAAAATAAAAACACATCATTATGGCCCATTCGTGACTCTGGAGAGATAAGCTCACCTATCAAGAGACCCAATCAGATCAATGTTGATAATACGTCGCATGATGAAACTGACCTTACATCTGCAATAAAAGCCGTGTGTTTAATTAAGCTTAAGTCTGCCCCGAGAGTGAGTGCTTTGAAATCCAGGTTTAAAACTATGCTTTTCAAAAAGCATTTTTAAAATCAATTCTCCACAATCATTTTATTGCACTGTAGGTTGTTTAAGTCATTTTGGTCAGCTCCCTTTTAAGAGTGTACTTAGTTTTTAAATGTCTTTAGTCTGATTGTTTGTAAAATCATTTAAATATGCTGTTAATTATTTAAGGCACAGTAAATGACATCGTCTTTGAAATAAAGCTGACTTGCCTAAAAGAGTTACACTTTGTAGTTTTGCTGCAGTCAGGTCAAGAGAAACGGATCGATGCATATTAAAATATATTCATTATTTGTGATATATTTAATTGAGGCAAGGCTGACCGATGCAGCGGATGCTCACATTTAGTCCTCGAAGATAAGATGGTTGACTAATTCAGCATGCATGCTAATGCACAATGACAGTTGGTAACAATTAGAGATGGGGTTAGCTAGCTTGGAAGGCAGATGTGACGGTTAAAGGCATACCGTCCAAGGTGAAAGCAAACACAATAGTTTTACTCTCACAAATTACATATATATTAAAAAAAATATTTGAATGACAAATGAAGGTGCGGTGGAGAAATTCAAGTCCAAAATAATTTCACCCCCCCCCTCCTCCACATTCAAAGTTACTAAGGTTTGATTTGTAGCCCAAAGGAAGGCGAAACAGGAGCTGAACTGAGTCCTTATAAAATGACAAGCAGTGTCTTGGCAGCGTAACCAACCTTTGACACATGAGAGGTCTTGGTTTTCTTGGGATCTGAGAAGGCTGAGAGGGGGATGGTGGGGAGGATTGGATAGTCTGGACTGGGCCTTGACACTGCTTCAGCCACCTCCGGAACCACCAATACCTAACAATATATAAAATATATCATTTTTTTATTCAAACAAAGCGAATAGGGGTTATTCGGATATTTTTTTTTTACCAGATCAGTTGCTGTGTCCAAATAATATGGAGTGAACATTGGGCTCAAACTCACCCCTCCAGCTTTGATCAGCTTTTTCCTGAAATCTTTGGTGGGGTTGTTGAAGGTAAGCTTCTCACAGCGAAGGTGATTAACAGGAGGATTGCCCTCCAAATTCAGGAATAGGTCGTAGTTGAAACACACCTTTTTTGGCTCTTCCTAAAGAAATTTCACAGAGAATTTCATCATGTCGCTATAAAAGAGTAGACAGAAGCAAACCAGCCAATCAGCATCAAGTGAAGCATGCACACCGGTAAGACAAACATTACTCGGAGAATTCAGAGAGAATTGGTGATGCTTTTAGATATAACATACTCACAAACGAGAGCAGAGTACTATGGTAAAGCTCTTTAGTAACATATGTAAGGAGACAACATTATGTTGACTATTTATTACTCCAACAACTCAAGGAAATGACAAAGTGACAATATAATTACTTGTTCTGAATGTGTTTGTACTGGCATTGTCTGTCACTAAAAGTTTCTAATAGTTGCCAGCACTTAATTAACCTAATTAATTCTGGAATCAGCAGGAACTGTATTTCTTAGACAGTGAAAAAAAGCAAAGAAGTTGCTCCATTAACAAAATTAAAGACTTCTTTTGGTTAAAAATGGATATAGGCGTGTCCTATAGAAATGATCAATTTTTTAACAACATCAAATTGTAGCCACTCTAGAATAATACTTGAAAAACAAAAAAAGTCTTTTTAGACACCGATCATTTTAACTGGCTCAATTGCTGTTTTGTACTAAAAGCAATAAAACTTTTTTCATTTTTTCACCCCCTCACCTTGTTCTTGAAGTACACCTCAATCAGCATGAGGAAGCCTGCGTAACCCGACTCCTCCACTTTGTATGGGGGCTCCTTGCATACTGCAGGCACAAACAGAGGCGCAACATTCATCTGAATTGTTTTTTTAAAAACAAATTTGGGTAAATTCATCAATCAGGGGAAGAAAATAAAAACAGCCATGTGCAGCGACATAAATCTGTATTCTTCTTGTGGGCTCCAAATGCATCACCTATCGACATTCCGCTTGTGTGAAAACAGCAAGTTTCTTGTGAGAGAATTGCTGATACTGTACAATGTATACTGCAGCTGCATCAAACATTAGGACATTTGCATTACGTGCATAAAATTTACTGACCAGTAGTGACAAAAAAACAAAACAAAAAAAAAAAAAGAAGGATAAATCGTGTCAAAATCTGTTCCGACATTAAGTTGGCCAATAACCTGTACACTTACCCATTTGCGAGAAGGCAAGTAAAACTAAATGACTGAAATCATGTGTTTGCATTCATGTGCAAAGTGCAAACCTTTTTGTACAGCGACTGGGGAAGTCACTGTGTTCTGAATTAACCAATCACATTTGAACTCATGTTAAGTGGGACTCATCTGCCACCATTTAAAATGCCTCTGATTAGCCCCAAATAAAGTTCAGATGTTGTAGCGGGCTTTTCCGGACATATATTTTGCTTTCGAGCTGAAGCCTATAGGTTTTGTTCTAACTCCCATGTCTATTTTGAACTCTTCAAGATGAAACAATGGTTGAAGTACTTGGCCACAACTCTAAAAGGTACCTCATCTCAAAATCACCAGTGCATCCTTCTACTTAAATGTCCTATTTTCATGATATGAGATCACTGTTGCGTGAACACACACATCTCTCTCTCTCTCTCTCTCTCTCTCTCTCTCTCTCTCTCTCTCTCTCTCTCTCTCTCTCGCGAGAGAGAGAGAGAGAGAGAGAGAGAGAGAGAGAGAGAGAGAGAGAGAGATATATCTCTCAATGCTGCATAAATTAAATATCAATCTGACACACAATCAACTACAGGTAACACAAACACATATGGAAAGGATTAATGTCCTTACAATGTCATGAATTAAATGCATTGCGCCATGCGATCAATTCGGGGAACTGAAAAGGATTTTTATTTTCTTAAACATAAACTGTATTAACAGTTAACTGACAGCTGTTGTGCCGTGGCAGCACATAGGCAATGAATGGGGATCGACTAGTGTACGTGCATGCGGTTTGAAAAGGCCGAAATACTTTCAACAGCAAGTGTTTGTGCTTCCAATCCAGATAATAATTATTATTTCAGGTTAATTGAAAAACAAACAAACATAAAGTGAAGTCATTTTTTTTTTTTTTGTCAGCGAGCCTCCTCCAACTGCGTGTCATATGACTTTGTCATATGACTATGACTTTTTTTCTAGTGGCAGTCATTTGAAAGGAGTGAGCAAAACTGTGGTGACTGTTCATGCTAGCTCCTTTCAACAACATTAGGAGAGCGGACCACAAGAGAGGAAGAAACAGGGCTGGTATGACTAACAATCCTAAAACTGAGGCAGTGCGGGAGCATTTGGGCTACCCGGTTGAGAACAGAAATGGAAATTTCAAAGATGACAAGACCCAGAAGATTTGCTCTAAGTACTTCAAAAGAGTCACAGTCAACATGTTAATGAAGCTCCAAAGACACCATCACGAAATTAATTCAAGTCGGGCGGACAAGTAAACACAGGCAGTCTATTCGGACAAATTAATTTACTATCTCAATAAATATAATGATCATAAATTTCCTGAATATAATATTGTTAGAAATACATTCATAAAATAAATGTCGTAAACTTAATGAGGTTAAGTAATGTAGAAAATCGATGAATGAATGAGAGACATATTTACTCAATTAATTTAATTATTTATAGAATTTTTAATTAATTGATTTGAAATACTGTATATATTTATTGCATCTACATGATAAAATCCTATGTTTACTGCACCATGCTGTTTACTCAACGCCTAATAACAGAAATGAGGCCATTAAACAACATTAAAACCACATGAAGCTTCTATTGCATCTTCATATTGAGTCTTCACACTCGAGTCTTTCATTCTTTCTGTTTTAATTATTTTCCTTTCTGTTAATTTAGATCAGGGGTGCCCAAACTTTTTGGACCGAAGATCGACTTTTCGATCAACCAACCTCCCACGATCAACCAGTTACCGCGCACGCACATACACACGCACGCCATGATGAGCAACAGCCTGACACGGAGGCATGAGACGCACTTTTGCAGCCTGTTAACTATCGTAGCTCACACGTCCCGTTTTAAAGTGCTTCCCTCGGCCCTCTATATTCCTATTCTTTGCCCGTGCCCTCGGTGAATTGTACACGAAACAAACTCTGAATGAGAAAAATGATAACGATAAAAGATATAATGCAAAAGCTCTGATCAGAAGCTAATCAATTGCAGCTTGCTGAGCGCTAACAACCTCCGGTGACGCAGGTCTCGCGCCACCGTAGGTTAAAGATTTACCTGCTTTATTTGATTTTATTTTTTAAATACTTTTTGTGAAAATGAGACAGACAGATAGGATGATTAGAGTGCAATGTACATTAACACACAAAAAGGTTTTTTTTTTCTCCCCTACACCCCTCACGATCGACTTGGGACCAGTCCGCAATCTACCGGTCGATCGCGATCGACGTGATGGGCACCCCTGATTTAAATCCTCAGTTTTAAAGAAGTCAATTTGCTAATGTGCATCACATTAGGTATGTGAGTGTGAAATATGTCATCGAGGGAGCGTGTGAACGCTGTGGCTGTCATACCTCTCTTGGGTTTGGGGAAGCTCTCATGCAGGCGGAAGACAACCTTATCTACAAAGTGCTGGATGTCGCCGTTCTCTGGCCCTCGGACGAACACCATCCAGTCGTGGGTGAAGCCCTCTGATGTGACTTTCTTTCTCAGCTGAGCTCTGTGGCCCAATTCCAGTTTCACCTGCACTGTGCACTGGAAACAGGAGAACAAAAGTTGCTGTCAATGCTTGGCCCTTTCAATTAAGTCAGAAATGTCTAGGAGGTGCAAGGTCAGGAAGAGAAGAAAAAGACCCTGAGAATTGAGAAGGATGCACCCAATCAAACCATGGCACCCATTCTCAACACGTTTTTAACAATTTAATGATCAAAGCAAGGTCAAATAAAGGTCAAGTTTATTCAGCTGGATGCTTTGTGCATTCAAACACTTTACTGCTTTCTAACAAAGAACAACCGTCCTGTATTTGATTTGACAAGCATGTACGGAACAATCACCAATTCTGTTTTGTCAAGAACTGTGAGAATAAGTCAGTAACACATTAACCAAATCAGAACCTATAAGTAAGAAAAAGGCAAATTATGACGGAAATTAAAACTATGAATCGATATTCTCACTTTGACTATAGTAAATTTAATTCTATACATAATAATCAGCCATTGCCATGAAATCCATGAAGCCGTTCAATATGATGGGGATCGTGTTAAGGAATGGCTTTGAGTAACATTGAATGGTATTCTTCCATTTTTTCCCCAACAATTCAAACGTCCAAAACATGCTGTTTGTCAAACCAAAACTATAGGCAAGTTTATTCAAAGTTCGACCTTTACATTATGAATAAAGAACAACATGTTCCATTTCCAAACAGTTGCACGTAAAAGGTTTGCGAACCCTTTGGACTTGCCTGGATTCTCCATTAATAGTTCACGAAATGAGATCTGATCTTCATCTACATCATGACTCACGACAAATGACAGTTTTATTAAACTAAAAGCACACGGGGCAATTCTGTGGTGGCATGTTTTTACTGGACATCATGTAAACATCTCAGTGTAGGTTGGGTAAACAGAATGTGAAGTCTTTGGATTTAATCACTTGTGGAGCACCCTTTGGCAGCAAGAACCTCAACCAAATGTTTCCTTTAATTGCAGCTCAGACCTGCAAAATGGTCAGGAGGACTTTTGGAATTCATACAATTTTTACAAAAAAGATTTAGTTCACAAACATGATTGGAATGTCTGATGTGAAATGATCATGTATCTCAATTGAGTTGAGTTCTGGACCCCGACTGGGAAAATGGAGCTGGATTTATTCCTCCCAAAAAAAAAAAAAAATGCTTCAAGAATTGCATGTGTCCACAAGAAGATGCCGAAGACGCTTTAATGTACATGCCAAGTCTAAAGTGGCACTGTTGTGTGGCCATAGGAAGTCAATTTAAGAAAGAAAAAAAAAAAGACAAGCCTGATCATAAAAAAGAAGAATCGGGATAAAAAAGTAGGTGCAACAATGGCCAATTTCAACATGGAGAGAAAGTTTTGTTTGGATGGATGATAAGGTGGAGCTTCTGCTTCGGGTCTTCACATAGTTATCCGTAAAGATGGGCGGCTGAAGCATTATGGCTTTCTTTCAAATCGTGTCGAAAAGAAATTGTAATTTTGGTGCTTCAGTGAAAGTGATATGAAAGAAATCAAGTGGATGAAAGAAGTCAAAGCAACCTACGTCAAGGAATGCTGACATGTTCTCTCACTCTTATCTTTCAGCAATAATAGTAAAATATGATACTGATCAATGTAAATTATAAAGAAGGCTGTTTGTGTTCATTTAAATAGACAAAGTTGCCATAAAAAGTCTTTCTCCAAAAATAAAGTACATTTGTTGGACACGTGCATCTTTACTATAACGGGAGCACTTGTGACCGAAATAGTAAAAGAACACGGGGTAGCAATGTAGCGGCCCGGTGGAGGAGTTGTGACCGCGTCGACCTCACAGTGCAGAGGCACCGGGTTTGATTCCAGCTCCGGCCTTCCTGTGTGGAGTTTGCATGTTCTCTCCGTGCCTGCGTGGGTTTTCTCCGGGTACTCCGGTTTCCTCCAACATTCCAAAAACATGCATGGCAGGCTGATGGAACACTCTAAACTGTCCCTAGGTGTAAGTGTGAGTGTGAGTGCGGATGGGTGTTCGTCACTGCGTGCCATGCCCTGTGCCTTGCCTGGCTGGCAACCGGTTCAGGGTGTCCCCCGCCTACTGCCCGAAGACAGCTGGGATAGGCTCCAGCACAGCCCACGACCCTGGATGGATGGATGGAGGGGTAGCACGGTTTTTATTCAAAACTTATTTCTCCACAATAGAAGCTCTCTTCGCGGGCACTCTTCATTTATTTATGTATGTATTTATTTATTTTAAGTATGTGTCATTCAGGTGACACTGACAAAGCTGGAAGACCACGAGTGTGTCCAGGAGTGTGACGTGAGAGCCCAAAAATGAACTTGTTCCAAACCAGGTAAAACTGATATGCACTTTAATTAAATCAAACCGTGTGCTATGAATAAATGAAGACAGTTCATTCAGCCCTTTGTTCATCAGTGAGTGTTTGATGCCATGGTACGCCACTGTTTCATATTGGAGCGCTTGGCACCTGAGCATTCAATTAAAAATAATAATAATAATACATGTAATAATAATAATAAAAATGAATTAATTACTTTTACACTTAAACAGCTTCACTACCTTCATACAAGACTATTCAGTTGAAAAACAGGTACAAATTATCCATTATACGGAGAGAATTAATTCTGACTGGTGAACAACGGCCATTATATTAGATGTTACATTCGAGAAGCATTTTCATGGACACCACAATTAATTAGCTGCTCACGTCACGGAAATTACGAAATGCCTGCAGCTGAACTGTGCACCTTTGAAATCCTGCTGACTCATGCGCAAAAATACATTGAAGAAATAGTGCATGCAACAAGGGGGGGGGGGGTTATCTCTCGCACATTACCAATAAAACTGGACACCAGGCTTACTTAGCTTACTCGGGTGTCGTAGAATAAACAAAAGAGTTTTGTCAAAATGTGAACATCATATTTGACAGTGAACCCAACTTTCTGAAGTTGTTCTGGTAGAAATATTAAGTAGAGTAGTAAATCATCAGAGATAGCTCGTGGGCATAGAAGGAAACACAGGTGGAGTCATTTTTTTCTGCCAACGCCACATTATGGACAGCGTGTGACTCGACTCAACAATGTTGTGTTGCATTGACATTCTGCCAGTTTATGCGTAACGACTCTTTTGGAAACTGATCAATTTTAATGGGATGAAAGGCTCTTTGTTACGTGGTTGTTTTGGAATGTCACAAAGAGGAAGTGGTCACGGCGGCTGTTTTTCACCTCTGAGAATACGTTCACAAACGACAGCAGAAATCTCAGTAAGGATGTTTATTTTTGCTCTGCAGTATGTTTGCGATAAGAGCGGTAGTGAGTCTGACTATATGTGTAGCAATGTATCCATCCATCCATCCATCCATCAACTTTCAACACCGCTTACCCTGAAAAGGGTGGCGGGGAACTGACTTCAGGTGGAAGGCAGACTACACCCAGAACTACTCATCAGTCAGTCGCAGGGCACATATAGTGACAAACAACCATGCACACCCACATGCACACCGTCACCGAGTGGGAACCGATCCCATGCTGCCCGCACACAAGTCTGACATGTGTACCACTACACCCTCAGTGACTTCAACGTATGCTTCAAACTATAATAGAACAAGTGAGTGCAAGGTGTGCACTTTTTGTTGTCCAGTCATTACCGCTGCCTTTTTATGGTTGTTTTTTTTTTTTCATTCCGTCAACCACATGTGCCAAATAAACTTTTAGATTCCTTAATTTGAGAATATGAAAATACAAAATGTAAATACAGCTCAGGTAGGATTTTTTATTTTTTTTAAAGCGCTGCATACATTTGCCGTGCTCTGAGAGTGCGGGTGAGAGCAATATGCAATTGCCCATTGCTCAAAATAAAGTGGTAAAAAAAATCCTTTCAAATTTCTTTAGTGTGGGCAGAAAAAAAGCACACTGTTCTGTTTTTTTCCCCCCGATGAAAGAACAAACTGTGAACAAAGTGTGTAAGTCACACATAGGGGGGGAAAAAAAGCAGGAAATCAGTAATAACATAGCCAATGATCCAGTCATGCCCAGCAGAACGCGGGCGCGTGCGCGCACACACACACACACACACACACACACACACACACACACGTCTCATGACAGGAAAAACAGCTGATCTCTTATCAGCATTCCCAAACAAAGTGGTTCTCCCATTCGAGCCATGGCCAGTGATCATGGTCCAGTTTGGAATAAAGGAGCTGTGCATCTGGCTGTGCCAAGATGATGCGTTGGGCAATATATAACAGGGATGAGAGTGGCGAGTGATGAAAAAAGCGGGAGGGGGCGTGGCCTGGACGGGGGAGTGGCCGGGACAGGGGCGGGGCCGCTTACAAAAGTGGCACTAAACATGTTGAAGATGAAGTGTATTCAATTTACATCATATTTGAAACTTTAACAGAAAAAATGCTAAGATTGTTCACTATTCTTTCAAGTGAAAATTGGCAATTTTGCTTATGCATTCCTGGTGAGCACCAACTTTGCTGCTCAAAATCAAAACTAAAAAAGGAAACACATCCCCTGCCATATTTAAGATTTGTTCATTACTTGTTTTCATAAAGTGTTGTGTAAATGTGATAAAAAGC
>NW_017805467.1:3864016-3892588 GCF_001891065.2 Hippocampus comes | reverse complement strand
CCCCAGAATGTTTTACGGATTTGGAACAATAAAAATTAGGTCCATTTTAACTGGAAAAAAAGCAGAATTCCGCCAAAAAGCGGAAAAATCTCATCCCTGATATAAGCACATAGTTATAAGAGAGCCCATCAGCCTACCACTTGCAGTTTGGAAGGGTAAAACTCTTTTCGCTTCCGCTTGAGCAGCAACATGAACCTGTGTTTTCCACTAACGTCAACTCATGTCATCTCAAATGCATTGCATTCTGGGACGAGTTACCTTCCAATTTCCAATATTTTTTTTTCCATAGGAATTAGAGTATTGTGGGATAAGTTGTTCCAGTGTTAAACTGTAATCATAAAACAAATTTGAAAATATATTTGTGAGTCCCATTTTGCACATCAATCAAACTAACTTAAAAGCAAAACTGCAAACGGGTGTTTATGTGGCACAACGCATTGAACGCTAACTCATTAAACCCATATCGCTGATTATTCAGATTTTTTTTTTTTTAATCATCAGCGTGGTCGCCACTACTGAGGACTTTAGTTTTCCCTCCGCTTCATAAAAAGCTTCAATTTGGCACCAAGTAGGGTACTCTGAACGTGGAGAGCGCAGAAGCCCCGGTGGGTACCACATAACTGACTAAGAACCCCGATGTCATGTGAGCCTGTCTTTGTGTAGAATTGAAGGATATTACATAGCAAAATTCTATGGTGATCATCATATTTTTACTCTTCGCTGTTATGGCTTACCATCTTTATTGCAGTATTTTTGACCTCACATTGGCATCCATGTTCTTTGCCAGCTTTCCATAGATCATGCTGCTGAGTGCTGACTCCAACAGGCTTTACCCACTTGTCCCAGGATTTTGTTTTCCACTGTACGCAGTGCCCCGCGGTGTAGCTTGTTGTCATAGAAATGTCGAAGGAAGGAACTGCTGTGCCGTCATCCTCAACATGACATGAAAAAAAACATTTGGCATCTTGGAAACCCTCAAGTGAAATGTTAAGGCCATCCAGATCTCCCTTAGAGCATTGTGTCAGAAACCAGGCAGAAGGAGGAATTGTGGCATCTCCTAAATTTACTATATTGTCATTTCTGTTTGCATCCAAAATGAGATGTCCAGTAAAAAGAGGGATAGAAACGTGGCTACATGGCCACTTCTAAGGAAAAAACATGACAGAGGCATTACTTAGTAAAAGCCAAGCCGATCAGTTGTCTGCAAAGCAATGAATGACAATAGGACCAGTGCAACACACAATCAAAAATATCTTTCCAATGGAAATTCATTCACAGACAAATAATGTGTGCATATTTATGCATTTCCTTCATGCAAAGAAAACACTGACGATATTTGTAAAGTTGCAGGCAGCTGAACATGTCCACTGAATGCTCACTCACCAATCTAAAGCAAAGAAGCAGTCCCGAGAGAGGGGCTGATATTTAAGTGTAATTTTCCACATAGGATGCAGTGAAAAACCCTAACAAACAATTAAAACTCGTAACACCGTGTGGAAATGTTAATTTGTTGAGATATAGTACGATATGTTATTTGCTGTCATAATCAAGAAGGGAGAGGCAATCTGTAAGGTTTCCAGTTCGGGCACTGAAGGGCCACGGGGTCAAGGCCTGCTTAAAGTCAACCCAAAAAAATATCTATTTAAAATAATATGTTCTATGCGCCTCGACTAGTCTGAACATGGCATTCTGATGGCTAACCTTCTCAGGGGGTGGCCATTTTGCCACTTTCTGTCAACTCAAAATTACATCGCAGTTGCTCAGGTAACAACCAATCACGGCTCATCTATTTTCTGAAGCTGAGATATGATTGATTATTACCTGAGCCCTGAGCAACTGCAATGTCATTTTCAGTTGACAGCAAGTGAAAAAATGGCGGACCCCTGAGATGGACAAACACAGGTGGATTTTACAAAAACAATATTAAACAGAATGCTGTATTTACACTAGTGGAGGCGCATAGAATAAACGTTATTATTGTAAAGAATTTTTTGGTGATGATTTCCCCGTTACGACCAAGCACTATGGACACTATTTCGATTTAAGGTTAATGAAGAGATGTCAGGTGCTACCTGAGCGTTGCCAGTGTGCCATGAACCGAAGGGAACTGAACACCCAATTGCTCAGAGGAACAAAACAATGTGAATGCCCCACAGGACACTTTTTTTTTTATTATCTAAAATGGAATGTAAAGCATGCGAGTACTATTGTTACATGAGTTCCGTGATTAATACGTAACCATCCAATTATACTAAATCATGCAAAACCAGTTTAATATCAAACCTCCTTCACTAATAGTGTACATTTTGGACACTTTGGGTCAATGCTCCCAATCAAAGCATTGAGTGCGTTCAAATTTTCCACATTGGGATTTTGCCAGAGTCGCCTCTTATTCACTGGCATTATACTCAAAAGGGAAAAAAAGGGCACACGGGTTAACCATTAACTAAATGTTAGCCAGCATTACAAAATAGTAGTGCGCTTGTTGGGTTTCTTGGGCAAGCATGACAGGTATCGGGCAGGCCCCCGCCCTGGCTTGAGCAGCACGACCAGAGGACGAGCGAGCCTTTTCCCGGCGCCTTGTCGCGGTTCCTTAGCCTTTATCCAAGGGCCGATATTCCAGTGGTTGTGTGAATTCGCTTAGCTTAGCTGGACACAAGCGCCTCTCAAAAGCTTCTCAGGGTAACTCATAATTGCATTAGACTTGGAACCGAAATAGAGCAAGCTAAATACCGGGTGGCTACATCTTTGTGTGGTGGTTTGTGGCTTGGGCTACGCAGCAGCGCTGAATGGACGCGTCGGCGTGAAGCTAGTTAGCGGTAAATGCCGATGTATGAGTGGCCAGCTAGCATAGCTCCAGAAACCAAACAACTACGACTTGTACAGCGGCAGCAGAAGCAGCGCTTTTTTTCCTCTCTCTCGCTCGCTCGCTCTCGCTCTCCCTCCCTTGATCGCTCTCTTCAAGCGACTACAACAGAGGATTCATTGCTGCCCAACCAGCGAGAAAGCAGCCAGTATTTTCCCCGTGAAAAGTTCAGAGTCCAAAAGCAGAGACGGAAGCCAGCCTACCTGATTTTCCATGTTTCACTGGCCTCAGTGATGGCTGTTTTTATTTACAGCGGCGTTTATGGAGCGTCTACGCTGCCTTGACTCCTCATTGTGTGTCAATCCAGCCGAGAAGCGGAAGGCAGACGGCCCCCCCTCCCCGTCCAGACGATCCGCTGGAAGGCAACCCAAACAGAAAGCTCTCGCAGCCAATAGGAGAGCGGGGATTTCCGGCTCTCTTGAAAACAGCCAATCAAAGCCCATTAGAAGGCGGGCATGGACCTTTCCTGCAAATACAAATCAAGCTTTTTGTGATGGTATTCTCGAGTGACAGGGGATATGTCCCAATGGCTGCACCTCTGATTCAATTGTAAAATGCACATGGTGTTAATTGATAATACAAGAATGAATAATATAATCCATGCAGAACATCACTACGTGTTGCTTAAATATTACAACCCTCGTAAATTAACACAGAATAAAGCACTCAGACAAACTGTCTTGGATAAGTGATACTGTACATTCTTACAGCAATGACAAATTCTATACAGTACTATGTATTCAGCAAAGTTACTACATTTAATTTATTGATGAGCATGTCTCTTCATGGTGCTATCACGAACTAAATAATACAGTATATTTATGATAAGCGCCATAATGCCATCCATCCTAAAAGTCCACAAGGGTCACAGAAAACCTTCAGTCCATCCGAGTTTTATATATATGAGAAGAAAATGAGTCTCAAATTTTGCACTTTTATCTGAACAATTTAAAAATTTCAGTAAAATAGAATAAATCGCTACATCTCTTTGCTTAATTGTGGATTACTGCTTTTTAATTGCCAAAGGAATCACTGGCTGTTTTTTATTTGAAGAATAGTGTTATTAGTTGGACTATGGCACATTACTGAGGCAATAAGGATGCTCCTGTGTAAGAAGTAAAAGAACTTTGAGCAGCTTTTCTTCTGAGTAATGCTGCCTTTTTTTCTTTAACAGTCAGAGGGTGTCATGTCTCTCTGGTGGAACACTTTGAAGTGAGATTATTGGGTCTCCACTTTGGCCTACAAGGTCACCACTCTCACTGTGGCTATGCTTCCTTTCCTCTATAATCCAGTTTGCTTTTGAGTCAAAGCAGAGGAGAAGGAATCCCACCTTGGCTTTCAGACATGTGGTTGTCTAACTCACATTGAGACATCAAGTCTTTAATCCTCCTTTTCATTGAGAAAGAACGGAACAGAACAAAAGTATCATTTGAAATAAGATTTTGAATACAAGAGCTTTATTATAATTTATTATTGTTGACTTGACAAACATTATTACAGCACAGCAATGATGAACATCATCTTTATTCCAAAATATTTTAATTAATCACCATCCAAGGACATTGATAATAAAAAGCAGTGATCTGCCCTTTTTTAATTCTTTGTATGACACTCAGTGAGACATGGTTAACCCAGATAATTACTGCAGTCCAGTTTAATGATGACTTTAAAAAAAGAATATATAAGATTGTAATCATTTCCATTACGTTTATGATAGTGAAATACCAATTTGTTCTATTTTATTATGGCTTTTCATTATAAATATTACTTTCTACTTTTTCCCATTGATTCAAAGGGTGAAATTGCATCGTTTCAAGTGAGAAGTGTGCCATCCATTGTACGTTGAAAATATTAACTCAACTCATCAGTTCTCCACTAACGTTCCCATTCTACTTATAAAACATCTATATAACGAGATATTGGTAATAATGTTGTCACAAAATTTATTTTTGAGGATAACTGTCCTCAGAATAAAAACATCACATATCAGGGAGACAAGCCGCTTCTCATTCTTCAGTGCCACACCTTTAAAAAAAATATTTTACTCTTTAATCTGTTATTCAACAGAAATTGCCCACAGAAAACATCCTGGAATTACTTTTTGTTTTTTCACAATGATTTCTCCAAAATTTAAGTAGTAAATTATTCCGCATCAGCTTTGCTGACCACTGAAATGCTCACTGCCTTCCTTGATCTGCTCTGTGACACTAAAGTTCAAACAAAAGATTATCTTGTGTGTTTTGGCTCCTTCACTTTGTTTAATATTGGATGTTATTTGGCTTGACAGAACACAGTAACATCAATCAACACCAACACGGATCAGAGGTCAAACTGGCTCACTATCACATTTTAGTACATTTCATAACAATACTTACAGACATAGAGTTCTATGTAAATGACAGTGACAAATACAGATGCACCTTAATGAGTCACTGAGTTGTTAAAACTCTTCTTCGTGTATTATGTACACCTGTATTATACTGTCCCTTGGTGGCCAAGGCACGCACATCAGAAGGCGTGTGTAATTAAAAATGATCACAGAGGATTCCCTCTAGATAAGAAAACCTTGATTGTACCCCTTTATTTTATCGTATCCCTGAAACCACAGCAAGACACATGATAAAAACAGCTACTTGCAAAATACATATCTTATTATACACTATAGATAAAAAAAAGAGACATCCATGGCAACAGAAATAAATACTTTCTATTTGGCGTTACACCTCAAAAGAGTACAATGCACACACAAATTTCCTTTGCTGAGATGTGCTTTGTGAAGCATTCCATGCATGGAAAAACACAGGCCAGTTGTTTCTCAACTTATTCTATTATAATAGAGCATATTAGGGCGGCACAGTGACCAACTGGTTCGCACATGGGCCTCACAGTGCAGAGGTGCAGGGTTCGATTCTGGCTCCGGCCTTCCTGTGTGGAGCTTCTTCTCATGCCTGCGTGGGTTTTTTTCTGGGTTCTCCAGTTTCCTCCCATGTTGCAAAAACCTGCATGGCAGGTTAATGGAACACTCTAAATTGTCATATTGTCTTATGACTGCCCGATCGAAATAAACTTCAGTCAATCAATCAATCAATCAAAATCAATCAAACTTCATAAGATTTTTGTCTATAGTTAAAAGTAAGTTTCTAATGCTGAAAGTTCATCAGTGAAAAGTGTGTGGTGATTTTTTTGTTTGAAGAAAGGGAGTAGGCGCCCACTGCTGAGAAGTCTCCGGGGCTAGACTTTGATGTGAGATTATTGTGCCTCAGCTTTGGCTCAAAAGGTCACCACATTCGTTCTGGCTTGTCTGTCAGTCAGTCTGTTTGTCTTTTGTCTGACCTTCTGCCGTCCATTGTGCTGAACTGGTGTGAAACTTTTATGGAGACATCAACCTGGAAAGTATAAATCAAGTTCTTTTGTAATTTAACCTTGTAATGTTACAGAACAAAAAAAAAATTAGGAACAATACAATGTGTTGCAAATTGTTAGGTGAGTGTTGTTCTTTGTTACTTTCACTTTTATAGCAAATAAGTTTTTGGGGATCATCAACAATTCTATTAGCTTCACGAAAAATCTGGATTTTATCGAACAAAACCACCATTAAGACCTTAATACCATGTCAATAATGTCAAAAAATATCGGTCATGTTTTTTGCCATCCATCCTCGTAGTAATCTTCCTTTACAGATGCACCAAAAAGTCAAATTAGACCTAGGTACTCTTTTAACTCTCATATTTCACCCATTTAGGGACCAACCATTCAGCAATTACTATAATTGATTCAAGATGCAGTTTTTTTTTTAACAATGCCAGCATGAGTCCATGTGAGGTCACTGTTGAGCCTTAACATGGAGTAAAATCTTGATTCTTTCCATTTCCATCATTTGGTTTATATCCATTGTTGTAACGTTCAACATCATGCACAGAATATCAGGACCAGGAAATGTGATTTCTATGTAGCTGTGATACATTTTATTTTGGAAGAGAATTCAACTCCAGCACTACATCACACAATGAGCTACATTACAACTCCAACTAAACACATGCAAACGTATTATTTCAATGCTGTGATGGCAGGAGTAATAATGCTATCAAAAACATTCAACACTTAATGAAATGCATATCTGAATCTACGGACTGAAAGTAAATAAATTATTGAAACAAAACTGCCTGAAACTTATTTGCAACAAGACAAACATTCAAATCGCACAGGTTCACTTGTACAATAACTTATTACAGAGAATCTAGTACAGTATATTGACATGATTTGGATGGAGGTTGATTTTGTGACCAAGCTTTGAATACAACCACATTTGGATCTTAAAAGACATTCAAGTATTGGGAAAAGATAAATGTAATCTAGACTCATGAATAACCATTTGAATACTCAAACTTTAATAAATATTCATGAAAAAAAATTTTTTTTCATTTCAATTGACACTCTGAGAGAGCCATTTGTTTAACATTGTATCTTATAAAAGAGTTGTAAAATTGCACAGCATCACACTGAAAGTTTTTTTCATTTTTCTTTTTTCAGCCACGAGTGCCAACTTTTTGGAATCTCTCATTCGATACAAACCATATGTGAGTATGTGAGTACATGTAGGCTACCTATAATAAAGTGTCTGGTGAGATCATGGTATATATGAGGTGTATGTATGTATGTATGTATGTATGTATGTATGTATGTATGCATGATTCTGAAATGTAAAGCCAATATTTTTAAAAAGCCATTATTATTATTACTACTTTATTACTATTATTTTTATCAATTACATTTGTTATTATTTATAGATAGGCTACAGAGTGAGATACAATGCTGGCCTGCCATCAGTTATCTCAAATAATTTAAGTGCAAAAATGCACTGTCCACTGTGAAAGTCATTAGCACCGTTTGAGCGTCTTGGTCGTGCCTTTCAGGACAATATGAGGTAATCCAAGTGCCAATTTATCACAGGGCCAGTACTGCAGTCCAGGCAATGAGTAGGGGATCTCGTAGTTGGCATCCAGGTAGGCTATCAGCGTACTCCCATATGCCACAGCGATGACAATCAAAATGTGCCTGAGGGATAGTCCAAGTGGATCAGAAACTCAGGGTTTACAATACATGAGGCACACAGCACACAAACTTACCAGATACTGTGCAAATAACAGAAGTTTATCCTCTGCCAAAATCCACAGCCAAAGCGATCACTAATCCAACAGGAGATAGCCAGGATCCACAAAGCCACTGACCATTTGGCCAGTCTCAAAGCCTTCTGGTCAGTACAGCTAAATAAATAGGATCAGAGAAAATTACGTCACTATCAATTAGTTAAAGTATGTAAATGCTCAGAAATACCAAGACAAACAGTCTGTGAGGCTCATGTTTACTCCAGAGCATATTTGAGCAATTTTCAGAAACAATACATATGTGCCTCCTGGGAGCTATGAAAATCATGAAGTAGTCACAGTAGTAAGTGCTATGATTTTGTGGTGTTGCCATTGCTTTTCTGGCCATAACTGATCGTTCTGTGGAAAGTAATCTGGAAATAATATGTATTGTATTTAATGAAGATCAACGGTCCTAAAAGAGAAGTCATTTGACAAGTCTGAATGTGAACCAACCAAGCTCCACTTTCATCTCAACTGAGTCAAATTTTAACTTAATATCCATACCAGGCCAGTTGACTCACAGCATGTCCCTTCTATCACTTTTTGTCATTCTAAAGCTGTCGCAGAAAACTGGGAAAACCACGCCACGTTGAATGTATCAGTCGGAATGAGACACACTAACGAACAACAACACTAAATTGATTGTTGAGATGCTAGGATCTGCTGTATTTCTTGCCATTCTGCTTTTGCCTACAGTATGCAGATCAGTCTGTTATAACGTCCTAGAGTCACTCCAAATTTCATTGACAAATTAACTGTTTTTTTTAACATACTTTGAATGTTGAAGCAGAAAGAGTGGTATTTAATGTCAAAATAAATCATAACCACATTAAAGACCCAATTTTACTGTTACACACTTTTATTCCTTCCGTCCATAATCTGAACTGTTTATCATTACAACTGTTGCGGGCGTGCTGGAGCCTATCCCAGCTGTCTTCAGGCAGTAGGCGGGGTACACCCTAAACTGGTTGCCAGCCAACACGACTTTTATTTCTTGTCTCAGTGATATCAAGTCGTTTTCATGAATGCGAATCTGTGCATCCATGCATAACTCAATGTTGCCCTGCTTACTTCGCACATCGCCACGACTTCCTACTTTTACCAAGTTTTTAGAAACGTTATCCTTCTATTCATTATCTGTAGTCTTGTCCTCATTAAAGTAACTGTTGAGCTGATTTTGGGCCATAGGCGGGGTACACGCTCGACTGGTTGCCAGTCAATGGTAGCTCTTAACTTAATTGTTATTCTGAACCCTGGATGACCAAGTACTAGAAATAGCACCTTGTAGTAACTGGTTTTGATGATGAAAAAGTCTCAATAGGGAGTAGAGTACCTTATTACGGTACTATAAAACTTACTCAACCACAGGGGAAGCAGAAAAAGTCATACTTCATACCAGAAAAGCTGTGATTTCAAAATTCAATCTGTAATTAGCCTCCTACCATCTCATCTCAATAGCCAGAATGTATAGCATGTGCAGGCCGAAGCAGTTGAGCGCATAGGCATTGACAGTCGGTTTGACAAAGGAGGACACTGAAGTGGCGACAGTAACCACCAGGATGAGCCTTGAGAAGGTGGACCTGTTCATGACACACAGGGAAGTCTTCAAGGAAAAAAAAATAAAATACAGACAGGCAAAATAGTTTCAGGCATTGTTTAAAAATGCATTTACCTTTTCAAGCTATCTGAGGGTTAATTATTATGAAAGGTTAAGGCAGAGCTCCATTGTAATAGGCCTTTTTTTGTCAGTTTGTGTTTCAGGTGGCAACGCTGTATTGTGTCTTATTGACAGTGACTCCTGTTGGAGCTGTCAGACAGGCTCCTCCGCCAGCACAGGTTAGGTTTCAGAGCAACGTGTGTGTATAATGAATGAGTAGCTTTTCCTTTTATCAGAAGGCATTAAAGCGAGCAAGCTCCTGAATGATCACACAGATTGTAATACAGTAGCTGTTGCGTTGTTGTTGCTTTACCTGTCCTTTATAAAAGAAGGGAACAACCTGCGTGGGAACCATATGGCGTATCCCACCGCCAACACCCACAAGATTGACAACTCATCCAGCATCTGGCCAACAAAACTGAGAGTCATGTGGAAATAGGCAGAAAAGATACCTGAGAGAAGGAAAAACCTAGTCAGCAAAAAGCCTCATTTGACCTGCTCCCATCACATAGAAATGATGATTTTAGGAGTATCAAAGACAAGACATCATAATCAGTGATTAGAAATATCGATTATCAGAAGAATTCTGTCGATTGAGTGGAAAATATTGTTTAATAGTGTCTTTGAAACTAGAGTGCTAGCTAGAGTGCTAACAACTAGAGTGTTACAAACAGCAGAGGCTCTGCCGTTTCAGTGACAAAAAGTGATGGGGAAAAAAATGAGGAAAGCTGAGAGAAGCCTCGTACAAGTCGACTGATTTTTAAAATCTTAACCGATATTTAAAATGTGAAAGACAAAATAAATCGCCGCGTGTTGTCACTGCTCCCCAGCACACACTTAAGAATACCTCCAGCGAAAAAATTACAAATGCCGTCGCCTAAACACATCGGTCGAGTGCAGTAGTAAAACTGAATTATGACAGGCGGCATGTTGCCGCACGTCCGTTCAGAAAAAAAAAACAAAGAAAGGAGTACTACTTAGAGTAGTAGTCGTCATGTAGAAGTAGAAGAAGCCGTAGGCTAACTCTTTGCATATCTTATAACTAATGTACATTGTGCGGCAAACCCTCCTCCTTGTCATTTCTATTGTGATGAATGATGGGACTTGCGTTATACAAGCCCTCATCTCAAACATACGCTCTTCCATTTTTTAACTACAGCAACAGCACATGCATCAGGTCACTTCGGGGCATCGGACCATGCTCAGTATTGACCATACTCAAATGGATTTTGATCGTCAATGTTGATTGATAGGTTTAACAATTAGGATTGTCAGACCTGACTTTTTTTTCCCTGAGCAGATCAGGTCAACAGGGAATTTAATTCAGGATTCATGTAAGACAAATGACTTACCCACAAATAACATCATGACCCAGACGAGATGGATTGCCAAGTTCCTCTCTTTGGCGTAAGGGTGAAGAAGGTAGAGCATGATGGGAGATATAATGAAAAAAATGAAGCTGCTCATCTATGAGGAAAAAAGAAAGAAAAAAAAATGTTCACCGTTGAATACAATCAAGCCCACCAGGATTTCCCATCCTTGTTTTAGATTGTCAATAATCAGCGATGAAGAAGCTCTATAAAGTATCTTACAGTGTTAAAGAACTCCACCACATTTTCAGAATGTTTGTAGTTGTCTTCACACCAATCAATCTCTGAGCTCTCATAGGAGAAAACTCCAGCCATCCTTTCACTTGAGTAGAACCCTGACGGACAGATAGACAGAAACTCAGATAAACAAAAACCTGGACAATAAATGGTCAGCTGCACGCACGCGCACACACACACACACACACACACACACACACACACACACACACACACACACACACACACACACACACACACACACACACACAGGTGGACTAGGGGAGTCATTTTTGGTGGTTTATGGAAATTGACCCTCCCTTCATGCCCCTGGATTCAAATATGCATTTGCTTACTTTCACAAAGCCTTTATGTACTGCAATGAATGAAAACACTGCTAACAATCCCATTGTCGAAGACACAAAATGGTATCGGGAGGATTTAACCAATTTTAGAACCACAAATAACTATCAAATAAAGCAAATGGAGGTTATTGCAATATCCATAAAGTATTCTTGTCTTGAGATGGAAAAAAAAAACACGCGGAAGAAACCCTGTACACTGCATTTTCACTCAGTATGGTTCCGTAGAAAGTCGAAATGATGGAAAATTAGATAAGATCCGATTAGAATAGATTCACATTTTTCTATTACTACTACTTTGTATCTACTGTATCTTGCTACAGACTGCCCGACCTTTCAATCAAGATGGATGAGCTCAAGTTTGTGGTTTCCTATCTTAGTTTACAGTGGCAGCACCAATATGCAATACACCTCTTGTAACCCGGACAGTGTTGGGAATATTTGACCTACCTCCCATGCCCAACTTCTTGCTTCCAGTGCATCCAGTTTAGAAGTGCTGCAAGGTTCCAGGTGACTCAACAGGTGAATTTTGGCAGGGTGGAGCATCAAAACGCTCGCAATCCTGTCGCACCAGACTGTGACATCACTGACGAGCACGTGCTGCATTTTAATGGCGCTAGACAATCCATGTGGAAGGACCAAGCAGCACCCCCCCCCCTCCTTTTAAGGTTTCTTTGCTGGACAGCATTATGAAGTAAAACCACAGATACGAGTAACAGGTGCAGTAGCACATCTCTGTATAATTCTTCGTGAGGAAAGGAGGATCAACCGGTCCATCTGCCTGTTCCTCTGTTTGAGCATGTGTGTGTGTGTGTGTGTGTGTGTGTGTGTGTGTGTGTGTGTATTCCTCATGTAATGGGGATATACAGTATATTTACAATCTGTTACATAGCAATTTGAATCCTTTTAACATATATTATATGCTGAACAAATATTTAAACACAACACAAATTTGTTTTTGCTCTCAATTTTCATGAGCTGAGCCTGAACTCAAGGACCGAAGACTTTCCCTTTGGACACAAAAGGACTATTACTCTCAAATATTGCTTACAAAAAAGATGTGTCTAGATCTATATAGCATATAACGGTGATGATGTTTGTTTTATTTACTTTTATTTTTATTTTTCCTTTTGTAACTTTGCTTGCCTTTTGTCAATTGTTATTGTATTGTATGTTCACTAAACAATTAACTAACTAACTAATATTGGTGAGCATTTCATGCACTCCTTGCCAAGATAATCATCCACCTCACATGTGTCTTATCAAGATGCGGAATAGATAGCATGATTATTGTACAGTTGTGCCTTGGGCTGCTCACAATCAAAAGCCTTTTCAAAATGTACAGTTTTACAACATTGACGGGCTCCGGGGGTCTTAAAGCCAGGCAGGATCTGGTGTGAACACCATTTGTCTCATGCATGTCTCGTGTGTGTGTGTGTGTGTGTGTGTGTGTGTGTGTGTATGTGTGTGTGTGTGTGTGTGTGTGTGTGTGTGTGTGTGTGTGTGTGTGTGTGTTACATTTTTCAGTCATTGTGCTTTGTTATGATCAATCTATTTTGTTGAGAAGAGGTAAAACACAAAGGCGCCACAAACAGCTCATCTGCAAAATGCTTTAATATCTCCTCAGATTATGTCTATGTTTAAACTGTTAGGTTGCTCTTTTCATCATAAAAACACAAACAATGGAGTCCAACACAAAGTACGGATGTAAACAGTGTTGACACCCTAATGCAATGCAGCAATTAGGCTCGTCTTACTTGATGGCCTGTAACTGAAACTTAAGTCCATAGAAAGCTGAAAGGCAGGTATCAAGGCAAGTGGGGGCCAGTCGTCAAAGATCTTGTTGCTGCGTCATTTTGAACAAGATAGTTCCAGACAACAACACAGATGAAACCTAACACGTGTGGTCGTACAGGCTATGTTTTGACTGTCGGGAACAGAATTGCACTGCCTTCGGTCTCCAGAGCATGGACTCAACCAAGTTAGACTTACTTAACAATCAGTCCCAGTTAAATCTTTTCCACATAGTTACCAGGGAAGAGACCTTCTTTTCCTCGAATTCTGCCAGTCCACCAACCCGATGGATCTGTAAAATGAAACAACACAACGATAGTAACTACATGTCAGCAACTTTTTTGACAGAGCACTTTAAAAGGAACTCTAGCTGCACATCTCATATATGCACTACTCACAAATTATTGGGTGTGAAATGTCAGTATGAACCAAATATGTACTGTAACATAGTGACTTTAATGCACATGTCCAAGTTCCAACTATTCAAAATTCCAGTGCTTTTTGCTTTTTGAAGGTCCACATTAAGTCAATCTGCAAGGCCTAACTTGTAGTGGTGTAGATAACATGTAGCCACTCTCCATCCTTCATCTTAATGCTCCACACACCTTCTTTGACAAGGTCAAACACATCATTGTACTCAAAGCTGATCTCGTCGGTGTCCTGGCCAATGTACTGATATAAGGCCCGACAGCGGGGTCCCTGAGGGCGAGGCTGAGGTTTGGGTGCAGGAGGGGGCCGCTGACCGATGCTCTGCTTCCTTTGTTTCCTGGAATAGTGAGAGAGAGGTACATGACAAACTCTCCGCAAAATAATGTCTTTATGCAGTAGATGCTTGATTTGAGCTTTCCCATTTCATGTTGACAATTATGTGCCATGGGCAATTAATGGATTGCTACAAATAATAAAGCAAACATTGCTGCATGGATGAACAAGCAGCTTTCATGTGACATTACTCCCGAACTGCATTTTAAATCCGCGTCCTAAACACTAGCTTTGGTCTCTTAGATGGCAGTAAAACGAAAACATATTTAATTAACTTCAAGGTTAAATTATTGTGCTCCAAATGTTATGTGTCCAGAACTTTAATTAAATTGGTCACCATTGCCCTCGAAATAATGAACATTTTAAATTGTTCTACAAATAAATATTGAATATTGACCTAAAATCAGTACACACTGCCGTTCTATCGAATTTTGTCGTGAATTGGAGCCAATAATAAACAGCGGTTTATATTTCACTCACAATATGCAATTGGAGGAAAACGTCTGACAAGAATGAATATGAATAGAATTCTAACTTTTTTTATTTATTTACTTTTGTAATTCATGGCCATTTATTTTGGTTTCATTAATTAATTATTGACATATACTTTTTGGTATAGAGTTGAACATTTCAAGTGTTTTCTGACCAGAACAATTGATGACGAAATATATTTTAATGTGCCGTATACATTATATCTCAGTGTGAACTGCCTTTTTTTTTTTTTTTAATTTCCAACTTTTCTCACCCTGACATGCCCTCGTCAGGCACGTTAAGGAAGTCCATGTTTCCTTGGTTACTGTGGTTGTGGGTTGGGATCCGGGGAGCTCTCTGAAAGCCCAGTTTGGGCAGGGCCGTTTGAGGAGGTCTGCTCTGTGTATGCGGTGAGGAATACATAATATCCGATTGTTTGGGTACTCTGGAGAACTTGGTCGCTCCATTCTGGTGTGCTGCGAAAAAATGGAATAGTTGCATGACCAATCTTCCAAATAACAGATAACAATGTAGCGTGTATTTTGAGAAGAAAAATAACACTCCAAAGCATTGTTTCCCAACCTTAATTCACCCAATGAGAAAAATCTCGGAACATAGCCCCAAACAAAAAACATGAATGCTGAAATAATGATGATCTTGCCTCAAATGACTCACAAATTGACATACTAAATGTGGGTCTGTTTGTTTGAGCACAAATCTTACATTTTATATGCCATGACTCATTCTGTTGAATGGGAATAGGTGGATACACACATTTATTGTACACATTGACATCGAATGTAATAGAAGTGCATCTGATGGTTTGTTCCGCCTGTACTATACATTACAAAAAAAGACAGATGAATAAAGATACACAGTATTTGGAAGCCAAGTCAAACATTTTCTTCACAATATTTTCCATACGCCCCCAAAAGTCTAAACACGGCATCCTTATTATCACCCATTTTAATCCTAGTGTGGTGCAGACTGATCTTCCAAACCTGCAAACAGGCCCAGCGAAACTTACAGCAATCATTTCTGCATGCACTGATCACTAAAATACAGCCATGAGTGTTTTAATGTATTTGTATCGTGCAGTGGTTAACTTTTTTTTAAACACTGGTATAACAGTTCAAAAGGTTAAAATGATAAAATTGCCTGTACAGTTGATAAAGGTTTCATGATGGTGACAGTTTGACCCAGAAAAGGATTATTTGTATGTCCTATGGACAAAAATGGTTTCCAAATCGCACCAAGCTGCAGGTCAACCAGTGTCATGGAATGGACTGTATTCAGCCCCTAATTGCTGCATAAATCAAGCAATACACATATTTGAGGCAGGACTTTACCTTTGCTCGCTCTGTGATTCCGGCCTCCACCACGTGACTGTTGACCACCCTTCCTTGTTGGTTCTGATTAAACAAATGTTTCATGTTTTGAATGTACATTAATGGTATTATTTATATAGAATACACTTACTGGAAGATTTTGGTAACCCATTCCCAATTGTGATGGTGAGAGTCTTTCCTGTAGGTTTGAGCTGGGCCTGGTCCCCTATTCCATTCTGGAACATCACCACTCTGGAGCCCCCTCCACCCCAGCCCTCTTTCTTCACTCTGTACTCTAATCTGTGCAGAGAACAAATGGAGTTCATGTATGTGATTTTTGTATGTCAACCAAATCTTTGTGTGTGTTTTCTCTCTACCTGTCGGTGAAGGATATTGCAAGTTTTCTCTTCGTCACGTCCTCATAGCGTTTGGACAACAAGCTGAGGAACTCGGTTTTAAAGTTGGACTCCAGCAGACTGTCGTACTGCGTCTCGTGCAGAATAAAAAAGTCATCCTGTCTCGTACTAAAAACAAACCAACATCATGCCATTAGTATTTCATTACACAAGGCCATGAAAGAACTCTAATGTATTTCAACAATACAGTCCACATTTTCTTTCTATTGCTGTGCTATTTTTAAAGTAATGAAAATGAGAGCAGTAGAGTTAGCATTGTGTTGGTGGTAATGTTGATTTTCCTCAGATTCCTTGTTTATTTTTCATTATTTTTCAAATATATTTGATAATTCATTTCGTTTAATTACTTAAGTAGATACATTTGTGTTAGAGGGTGACAGACCTTAAAAAAACGAAACAAATATACATATAGTGGAACACCTAAATAACAAGTCCAGGTATTTAGCAGGCAAACTGATTTCATCCATCAATCCATTTTCCGATCCGCTTTATCCTCACAAGGTTCGCGGGGGGTGCTGGAGCCTATCCCAGCCATCTTCGGGCAGTAGGCGGGGGACACCCTGAACCGGTTGCCAGCCAATCACAGGGCACACAGAGACAAACAACCATCCGCGCTCACACCCACACCTAGGGACAATTTAGAGTGCTCAACCAGCCTGCCATGCATGTTTTTGGAATGTGGGAGGAAACCGGAGTACCCGGAGAAAATCCATGCAGGCCCGGGGAGAACATGCATACTCCACACAGGGAGCTGGAATTAAACCTCTGCACTGTGAGGTCGACACGCTAACCAATGGACCACCGGTCCGGCCTCAAACTGATTTCACTTTTAAATGTATTTTAATTTTGAAATGGAAATATTTTAAGTCACATTTTAAGATTTGTATCTGTCATTCAAATTCAAAAAGAAAGTACAACGTTAAAACAATATAACAAGTACTCAGCCATCCATCCATCAATATATTTTCTATAGTGTTTGTCCTTATAGGGTCAAGGTGGGGTACACACACTCAAGAGTCTTGATTGGCAACCTGCGGCTCCGGAGCCACATGCGGCTCTTTCATTCTTATGGTGTGGCTCTGCGTGGTTTGGGAAAATAAATTATGAATGTCCGATGGAAGTGTATGTTATTTGTCTCACAAACGTGGATCACTTCCGTTATGTTCTCTGACTGTACACTAGGTGGCAATGTTGCTATTATAAATACTATTGAGATGATAAAGGAAAGAGAGGTAATGGCGACTGTTGACCCTTTGCAGTTTTGTCACGTGATCACATGAGTGCACCTCATGACGCCCGATGAATGACTACTGGAGCTGAGGATGAGGAGAGCATCGGTGTAGAGCGCAGATGCGTATTTGGAACCGAGAGTCGGCGCTTGGAATTCAAGCGGATTTACATGGGACAGGAGAGATGAACAAATCTCTTTTTTCGTCAATGGACGCTACAGATTCTTGTTTACTTTCAAACTTAGCTTGTAGCAGATGTGATCCACCGGTGAAAGGACACTTTGATTTTCTCCTCTTTCATCTATAATTGCTTCAAACAACAAGGCGTATGCAGGAATAGTGGTTACGATTGCATGCCTGTCCATGTCTTGTTTACCATAATTTGTTATTTTATGTTAACTGTTCTATTAAGCGTTTTGTTTCCACTGCAGCTGTTGTGAAAGTGAAATATAAATAAAGATGTATTGTATTGTATAGACGGATGACCAGCTAATTGCAAGGCATGTATCGACAAACAACCATTCACACTCACGTTCGCACATATTGACAATTTAGAGTCTTCAATGAACCTAACTAACGTGCATGCTTTTGGAAGGCTCAAAGCAGCTTTTGTTGAAATCTGACTGAAATTCTGAGATGTCTTGAAACAACATTTACAATGTCTCTACCTGAGTGAGATGCCATTTATGCTTCCAAACTCCAGCTTTCGTTTCAGCACTTCCTTTATTTGCCCTTTCTCCGGACCTTTCTTCACTTTCTCTCGACCAATCAGATAGATCCCCTTGGCTGTCAAGATCAAATCTCTCTTGATGGACTGGGTTGTGAGAAAAATGAGAAAAGTTAGAATGAAAAGCCTCTTCCTGCCAGGAGGTGTCGTCTCTGGTAACTGCTGGTATTTCCAAATATTCTGATAAACTTCTCTTTAATACAGGACACATGTAAGTCCAACGACTCACCTTGAACCTCCGATCAAACTTGTTGACAGAGTCAGCAAAGTCAACCCGCTCCCTCTTGGCCAGGAACTGTCTCAGTTCAGGCCTCTGTTCCAGCCCCAGGTAGTCACCCACAAAGTTTCTGTTGATACTGTTTGTTCTCCGCTCTTTCGAGTTGTAGAGGATGTCTGAAGCTGTTATATCAGAATAGACGAGGAATAATGATTTGTGAATGTGTTGAACAGCCCCCTTACTGTGATGAATTATTTATACGTTGTTGCTTGGAAACCTACCCTCTTCTCTCATCTGCTCATACTTCTTTCTGGCAATGTATCTTCTATAGGCTTTCTGAATGGTCCTGGCAAAAGTGTCAAATTTTCTCTCCCTCATCTCTTCAAGAAGAAACAGCTAAAGAGAACACATTGTGTATTTTCATCATGACATTGTTTGTTGAGCACTATTTTACCATCTTCTCCACCAGGGATGGGCAGCTTTAGCGCTGCAGGGGCCATCATTTTTCATCAGCAATACTGGCCACGTATTGTAGGACAACGCAACTACCTAAGCAGATGTATGTCCAAAATGCTATTTTAAATATGGACAAACGATATGCATATGAGCAAAATGTATGCTCTTCGTATACTTCAGTTTTGATAATGCATTTTTCAATGGATGTAGAAAAGATCCACAATCCTAAACCAAAAACAAATGGTTTGGAGCAAACAACAAAATAAGCACATTCGTTTTGGTTTATCAAAAAAAAAAAAAAAATCATTAAAAAATACTAATAAATAAAGGGGCCACTCAGAGTGTTGTCGAGGACCACATCCCTGCCAGTTGCCCACCCCTGTTCTACACAGACAGGAAGTACAGTGGAGACAGTTCAAAACTGCAAGCACATGCCTACATTTTTTAAAAAGTGCAGAAACAATATTTCTTCTTAATTACCGATTCTGGGTTTTTAACAAAGACCTTGGTACGGCCCATCTGGTACTGGTCATTATCCATGTTAACAGACCGGAGGAGGTGAAGGACCCCCTGCTGCTCTGGACCCCTCCAGCGTGGCCATGTCTCAGCAGTCAGGATGGCGTACCTGGACACACAAACATCCGGTGTAACACAAAGTAAAAGTCAGACTTGCAGCATGCTCTGCTTTCAAAATTGTGCATTACAGTTATAGTCACTTTGCAAACACGGGGTACAGTTCAGTTCGATTCAGATCAATTCAGATCATAGCGACTGTGTAAACAGTGCGTGACGCCGTGGTTAGGCGCCAGTGTTTAACCGTCCAATGAGGAAAAGCAAGGTAATATGTAGGTCAATTAACAACAGATCATAATGCAGGATTTTGTCTTCTTAGGTCACTCTTTAAGAGGCAGAGTAAGTTGGGTGCAAAATAGTGGTGCAGTACAAATCAGTTATTTTGCTCTGCTCCACAATCAAAAAGTGCAAACTGAACCAAAATGGTTCTAAAGGGGCTTTTTCAGACCTTTGCAGGAATTTAGTGAAGACCCTGCGGTATGCAAAGCCAGCCCTCCGTACGCGGATGTTTTCTCGTAGTCCGAGGTATTCCACCTGATGCTTAACCCTGAAATTACATCAAAAAGAAATTAAAAAATGGTTTGGAATGTGTGTGTGTGTGTGTGTGTGTGTGTGTGTGTGTGTGTGTGTGTGTGTGTGTGTGTGTGTGTGTGTGTGAGATGGCGCCAACCTGCTCTCCTCCCAGTCTTTGGGCCTTTTTGTCTCATTGGGTTTTATACAGCGGATGTAATGAGGAGTACATTTCATAAGCGTGTTCACCAGATCATTTGCTTGTTTCTGTGTGAACAGTAAAAGACCTTATCAAAAACTGAATTTCTACTTGTCTTCGGTTCTCCTTGACATTCTCACCTTGATTTTGGATCCTGCTGTAGTCGGCCTACTTTTCTTGTCTGTGTTGAGGTTTTCGGGGAACAAATAGCGGATGAAGTCACTGTCGAGGCCGTAAACAATATTGACGACATTTTTACACCAGGCTGTTATGTTGCTGCGTAGTGAGCAAGAGTATATTGGCGGAGGAGACTCACTGATGACTGCTTTGCATGAGCTCAATGAGGTCAGGGAAAAGCACGTCACGGTTTCGTTCACAGAAGCCGTTGATATCATAAGACACCTGAGGCAACAAGAGAAAGACTGTAAGCTGTAGGTCGTTACCTAACCTGAATTTGCATGGGATGGAGTCGGAACACATTGTAATTTATCTCTGCCGAACAGTAGCACTGATTTGATGTCATATTTGTATGAAAAAAGCCAAGTCAAGGCCATAAATAAACTAAACTCAACAATAAGTCAGTCCCGAGCGTCCTTCTTGGTTGCCAAGAAGGACGCTTTTAAACTTAGCAGCGGTCTTCATTCTAGTGACAGCCATTCTAGTTTAAATGTGTAATAATTGCCAACAAACATTCTTACACCTTCTTGGTCAGGTTGAAGTGAAAGCATATTTTCAGAACAGAAATAGACGCTTGGTATTGCTGCCACCGGAGAGTCCGTCTGTCTAATTGGTCCCTGTCACAGTAAGTACCTTTCCAGCGTAGTGATGTATGACAAAGCCAGAGTTCCAGCTGTTGAAATGCTCGTGGGTTCCCACGGCAGCCTGCAGTTTTTGCAGCAGAGTACCATCTGCGCCCTCGCCTTTGGCATGCATGGTGGCGCACACATCATCCAACACGCTCATCACACCTGGAGGGTTCTGAAAGGAGCGGGAATGGAAGCAATATATTCGTTTTGGGCGACAATTGAAGTTGAAAAACTTTTTTTTTTTGTTGCACTATAAGTTTTTCCAAATCAATGATCAAGCAGAGATGAAATTATTGGTAAGGCTAAATGGAATCCATCAGTGATCATTTTGGAAGCTTACCAGTTTATTTTCAATCAGGTCACAAACAATCTTGTTGTTAAAGTATTGAATCGCAGTCCACTTGATGCCCTCCTGAACGTACTCCTCCTGGAAAGTGATCAGAAGATTTGAGATAGCATGTTATGCAAAAGGACATTACTGCATTGGCTTTAATATACTGATAAATACGATGGATGTTGTCACAGAGTCAAAATCCATCCATCCATCCATTATCTGAACCGCTTTATCCTCACGAGGGTCGCCGGCTTGCTGGAGCCCATCACAGCTGTCTACGGGCATTTGGCGACTTACACCCTGAACTGGTTGCCAGCCAATTGCAGGACACACAGAGACGAACAACCATTCATGCTCACAGTCACACTGAGGGACAATTTTGAGTTTTCCATTAACCTGCCATGCATGTTTTTGGAATGTGGGAGCAAACTGGAGTACCCAGAGAAAACCCACGCAGGCACACATGCAAACGCCACACAGGAAGGCTGCAGCCGGAATCGAACCATGCACCTCTGCACTGTGAGGCTAACGTACTAACCAGTAGACCAAATACACAAACCAATCAAATCAAACAACCCCGCCCCCCCAAAAAAATAAAAATAAAAATAAGTCTTGCTGGAATTCCTGCCTGAGCAAATTTGTTTGAACTGCTTTTTAAAATACATCCAAGGAAGAAGCAGTTCATTCCACAACTTACTGTCAAGGCTCCATCACCTTTAGTTTTTAAGATTTGTAAAAATAGTCAGCCCTGCATTGTCGTCGTAATCTCAGTCAGCGTGATGATCTTCGGGTGATGCCTTGACATTATTTCCAGTCCACATGTCCCCTCATAAACAGCAGTATGCTACCCACCTGCTCTGCCTTCAGAGTCAATTCAATGAAGATTTGCTGCAGCTTCTCATTGACAAAGTTGATACAGAATTGTTCAAATCCGTTTCTCTGAAGAGAAAGATAAAACTGATCAATCATTATTGAAACATATAGCCTTGTCATGTTTCATCCAGATTAGTCCATTTAAATTGGGAGGCCTATGATAATCAGCCAAGCAGGCCAAAGTGCAATTTACCTGGAAAATCTCAAATCCATAAATGTCAAGTACACCGATGCTGAATTCTTCATGCGGTTTTTGGATGGCTTTATTGATGGCCTGTGCAGGGCAGATGGACAGATAGAAGCGAAGACAGCAGAAAGAAGAGATAAATAAAGAATAAAGTGAAACAGAAGAATCAATAATCAGTCTATAATTGAAACTCCAGGTTAAGTTTGATGACCTCCACCAGGTAGTCAAAGACGCGTGCATAGAGCGCTTTGGCCAGGGCATCTCTTGTGTAGTTGGCCTGCTCCTGATTGAGGGTCACATTGATGGACTCCGACTTCCCTCCCCACTTTGAGTCCATTTTACGGCTGGTCAGCTTCTCCTGCAAACGGTTGGGGTCGACGGCGAGCAGGTAGGCTGGGAAGGCGAGCACTGCAGTGAAAGCAAAGAGAAAGCATTAACACGTGTTGTTTTATCTCACTATAAATGTGGGTGTGATGTCAGCAAAGGATTTTATACCGCAGTGAGTGACCTCTTTACATTTTCTATAGCACTCATGAGGGTTTCAGAAGACCCAGTTGACTTCTTGGACTGGACTCACCTTCGTACTTAGGGAGAATTCAATTAACCTAACATGAGTGTTTTAGGAATATGGGAGATAGTCGGAGTACTTGTAAAAAACATGAAAACTGAAGCGAGATTCGAACCCCTATTCGCTCTCATCTTAGTATTTTATTTATTTATTTATCGCTATTCATTGATGTTCTTGCATGATGACATATTTTGGCCTCGATCAGGGGAGTCGAACTCATTTTTGTCGCGGGCCACTTGGGGGCTTACGTCTTCCCTCGGAGGGTCGTTACGACAGTGAGACTAAATTAATCTTTATATATTATTACTTGTACACAACAAATTGATGGATTACCAGTTTTGAAATCATTCAAATCAACTGTAATAGTTTGTTCAATTATTGTTTGTGCGAGTGTTAACAGAGCAACAAAAATGATTGCAAAATCTCAACGTTATTTATTACACATGACAATTTTGACATTTCAGTACAGATTTTAGCAAGGATCATGGAAGTTGACACACATGATTTGCATTCGCGGGCCACATAAAATGATGTGGCTGGCCAGATCTGGCCCCCGGGCCTTGGGTTTGACACATGTGCCCTAGATCATATTCAAAATCTCACTTAGTTCTTCTTAACTTGGAACATTCAATCAATTATTGGCAGAACTAGTGGGCCCAAATATCTAATTTGCTTAAGGCCCCACAGAATCAATGGCTCTGACCAAACCTCATCGCTGTTAGGCTGAAATGCAAATCTCTGGTCTAGTGTCCTGCCTGAGAGTGATCCCTCTGGTTGTAAACATTCATTTCATGTTGAGGAAGGCACTGCCACATGACAACCACAGACAAACAAGTGCTGGTGTGTTCTAATTTACTCATATCCCTCCTGGGATGAACAAGCCAATTATTTATTCCCGAAGGGACTACATATGCACTTACATGCATGATGCATGATGCATGAGCAAGTGTGTGTGTGTGTGTGTGTGTGTGTGTGTGTGTGTGTGTGTGTGTGTGCGTGCGTGCGTGCGTGTGTGTGTGTGCGTGTGTGTGCATGCGCCTATTTACAGTATGTTGGTGAATGCCACTCACAGTCCATGCTCTCCACCTGCCCGTAATTCCCTGCCTCTATGAAGCTGATGTTCCCCAGGTGGAGGATGCCGGCAACAATCTGCAGCACCTGGGCCCGGATGTCACCTGGGATCCCAATCACCTGCATGGCTTCCTGGAGACCACACACAAATCATTAGGGGGCCTCTTTGGGGCCCTGTTATCTATTAACATCAGCACCGACCACAACCTTCCATACACAAGCACATTCTATTGAAATCATATTACACGAGACGCCTTTATGAAGATAGCAATGGTTATATCTAATTAAAGAACGATTTATTTAACAATGTATTGTTGCAAATTTCCCGATTGTGGGACAAATAGTTTTCTTATCTGCTTATCTTATATCAATTCGACATATTAATGATGCAACCAAGAGTGGTGTAAAAAACATTAAAATATTTTTTCCAAATTTTATCAGGGTGTTCCATACAATTTTACATCATTTTGCAGTCTACAAATTTTGTTTGAATTATCCAAAATGTTCACAAGATGTGTAAAAACTACATCAAGGACATTTGATTGGGGGAGGCAGAGGCTCACATTCATGCATAGAGTGAAAACAAAGCAAAACGATGATCATATGAAATGTTTTTCCATTTTAGTTCGCTGAGATGAGCTTTATATTGAATTTATCTTTCGTCTTTAAAATGACTGATTTTGCATATTTCTGTTCTCAATGCATGGGTTCAATGGGAAGTGAGGCAGCGAACAACCAGGCCCACCGCCGATGATGCGATCCCTTTCAAAAAGCGGAAATAGCACAGAGCCCCAACATCCATCCATTTTCTGATCCGCTTTCTAATCACAAGGTCAAGAATGACATTTTGTGTGTTAGGTTATGCTCAAACGCCACCGTATGATTGTGCAGCATATATTTTTGAGGAAATTCCCCAAAAATATACACTGAATGGAAATAGATTTGGAAATGGCCAAAGATAAAATCCAAGGTTCACATCTCGTATCGCAACACACATTGAACATTTGTGAAATGTTGCTGATTATAAATCATATATCCATTTGACAATGTCATTGCATCAGATATATTGTAAACAATGTCAAATTTTTGACAGACCCCATTCATTCATCTGAAACTCTGTTACCTTTGCTGAAGGTTGATTTGTCCCTGTGTATGTGTTCCATTTTTGCATTATGTGTAGAATGTGTACCATCGTCTCATGGAAGTCCTTGCTGTCATTGGTTCCGTCCACTTTGTAGGTTCCAGACTGATTGAGGTAGAAGTAGTAGTCGGGGGTCATGATGCCGAGGGCCTCCTTTTGCTCAGCACTAGCGCCCTCTATCAGCTGCAAGCAGGCAGTGCAAAGGACAGCACAGTCACAATTTATTTTCCGAAGAGGAAGTTTGATGCCTGGAAGCATGGGGAACATGTGACTTCATATCATCATGCATGCCCTTTATCCGACCTGATAATAAACGTGGAAGTTTCTTTCGCTGTCATTCTGGCTCACCACCCTCGACTTCTCCAGCAGAAAGTTGGAGATTTTGCCCCCGTCGGGTTCTCCCCCCCTGCTGAACTGAATCTCAAAGTATTTCCCCTGTCAGATGAATGACACAGAACAGAGGCGCACTCAGATATTTTGCCTATGCAAATACCACTATGGAAAAGAAAAGTAGACAAGAATATTGATGGCCGCGAGAGACGTAATTCAATTCTCAGGCACACTGCTGAAACAGACTTAAAAAAAAACACTGAAATGCCCTCATTCACACACCTTGTTTTTTCTGCTTATATACACGACTGACACACTCTCAATCACAGAAAACACTCTCACACACAGTACTGAAATCCTTTCACACGTCATATCGAATAAACGTTTGATATACTGGACTGGAAGATGCATTTGAGTAGTGTGTATGAGACCACTTCAGTCAAGTATGAGAGCATTTTCAATAGTGTTCATGAGAGCGTTTTAATAGTACATATGAGAGTGCTTCGTTAGTGTGACTGAGGGCATTTTAGCAGTCCAGACCAGGGGTGTCAAAGTCATTTCACATTGTGGGCCACATATGGCCTCGGTCGATGTCAAGTGGGCTGGACCATTAAAATTATACCATACTCTGCTATAAATAACCAAAATAATAGGTCTTTCCTTTGTTTTGGTCTAAAGAAGCACAAGAACATTAGGTAGGTGTTGAAATTTAATGAACATATCTTTTACAAAACATTTCATGAAGCACCTTAGATTTCCTTAGACAAATGTGTGAATTCATTTTTATCATTCACATATATGCACTGCAACTGATCCTGCTGATTGTACAAAGGCGCACAACTTTAACAAGTAATTGGTATTAAAAAATATAGTGATGCACTTTAAGATTAAACGAGATTTATAAAGAAAGGAATTTTTCAACCATTTACACATGTGCATATATAAAATCTCAATGTAATCTCTGCCTACACTTTACAAACAAGGAGAGTGCTATAAAATGTGTAAAGAACAAAGTATTCACATGTCCTTGATAGCGTCTGCTGTGTTGGGTCTGTTTCAGTGACAGACTGAGGCTGCTGTTGTCTTCCTCTGTGACCAAAACAATGTTGTCTTCTACTCTGATCAAAACAGCGTGTCCCCTAGCGGATACTCCATGAATTGCACCTTATTAAAAAATATATATATATCCGTGTCTTTTATGCATTTTTTCACTTTTAAATTATCCTGAGGGCCTGATCAAACCTCCTTGGGGGACAGTTCCGGCCCGCGGGCCGTATGTTTGACACCCCTGGTCTTGACAGTAAGAGCATTTCAGTAGCATGTATGAGACCTTTTCAGTACTGTAGTTCAGAAGGGCATTTCAGTAGTGTATGACAGCAGTTTAGTTGTGCGCATGAACTGGGGTGGGACGGCGGGCGATTCAGATGTACCTGTGAGTGTTTCAGTTGTAAGGGTGAGAGATGAGTTGTGTCAATAAATATCCCTCACTGAAGACCTCTTTCAAATAATGCATAAACTGGACTTCATTTCAATACTCTTTTCATAATTAGTCATAGTCAAACTATTTCTTGTAGCTGTTGTATGAAAGCAACATTAATGACATTTTGACGGCGAAGGTTGCACCAAGCCTGCAAATTAGTGTGCGCTAAACACTTCTTACATCTACCTGGTGAAAACAACCAGTCTTCATCTTGCTGTATGTGAGCACATAGTGTATGTGTACCAACGGGAAGCAGTGTGATGTCATATCAGTTACAAGTATGCTCTGCATTTATGGTTTTCTGGCTGCTGGGTTAGAATATGATGACGAGGCCAAAAAATGCTGAATGCCTCCCCGCCAAAACATTGTTTGAAATGACAAGTCAAACTTTTTTTTTGTCAATTCTGCAATATGCGTGAACCATTGACAGGATTTGAAATTTCATTCCTCAAGGGCCCACAGTGCTATAATAAACAAGTACATTAATAACAAATTATAATAAATTGTTTTTGCGCCCACCGGGGCGCTATCACCTTCAAGCTCAGGTTCTCTATCAGAGGGTTTTACTCACAAAGCGGCTAGAATTATTGTTGCGGACAGTTTTGGCATTTCCAAAGGCTTCGAGTAGAGGATTGGACTGCAGGATGATGTCTTTTACATGCTGCAACACAACGAGAAAGAGACAGTTACAACGCTGACGTGCTGCAAGAAGGAGAACATGCCAAATTGAAGTCAGTGGGCCTACCTGAACCTTTGCACCTCCTCCTGATACTTTGGATATGTAGCCCATGATGTACTTGGCAGCCACCGTCTTTCCTGCACCGCTTTCACCACTAAGATAACACAAAGTGAAATAATGATGTTGTAACCAGAGGTGTCGAGTAACAAAGTAAATACACGTTGTTACCGAACTTAAATTTGGGGTATCGATACTTGACTCAAGTAGTTATTTTTCAGTTTACTTTGTACTTCTACCCTTGATGCTTGTGGAGGCTCTCAGTCGTACAGGAAAGTTCCATCGTAGAAAGGGTTCTGTCAGTCGTCATCTGTACCTGTGGGTAAAAAACAAAAAACAAAAAAGGACGTTTCGCTTCTCTCACAGAAGCTTCGTCAGCGGTAGACAACCCTGAAGTCTCCGTGAAGAAGGGGTGTCTGTGTACCTTATATTGCCGGCCTCTCAGAGAAAATACAAAGAATATTTCTACAACATGATATTCCTGTTTATTTTAAACCGATAAACACATTGAGACAAAAACTAGTACACCCCAAAGACCGGGTTCCTAACACCCAAAAATGCAATCTGATTTATTCCATCCGTTGCCAAGAAAGTGAGTGCAAGGAACATTACATCGGAGAAACCAAACAAACACTCAAGAAAAGACTTTATCAACACAAATGGAAAAACAATGATAACAAAAGTGCAGTATACGCACACTTAAAAGAAACAAACCACACAATTGAAGATGAACAAGTAAAAATCCT
>NW_017805467.1:3862536-3863927 GCF_001891065.2 Hippocampus comes | reverse complement strand
GACCCAATGATAGGGAGTTTAGAAACCAATGGGCCTCTTCACCATAGGGGCGTGACTAACCATCCCCACCCAGTCCTCAAACAGGCCACGCTCAGCCTTTTAGCGCAGAGCAACTTCCCGGAGTCTTCACGGAGACTTCAGGGTTGTCTACCGCTGACGAAGCTTCTGTGAGAGAAGCGAAACGTCCTTTTTTGTTTTTTGTTTTTTACCCACAGGTACAGATGACGACTGACAGAACCCTTTCCTTTGTACTTCTACCCTTGCATTTTCACACAAATAACTGCACTTTCTACTCCTTACACACACACAAACGCACACGCACACACACACACACACACACACACACACACACACACACACACACACACACACACACACACACACACACACACACAAAGAACCTAATTGCTATTTGATTTTGGATTGTGTTTATTCCAATTCTTCGTTGCTTAGAAAACTAATCAATAAATCATGCTTGGATAGATCGAATGATTTTGATGGTGCTTGTATGACAAGTATAAAGATAAAACATTACATTACACTTTTGGTTTGGATGCAATGCATTGCACCTGCATCTGCATCTGAAATCAGTGACGGCTCTCCGCTCTTAAATTAGTACAGGTAAGATGTCGGGTAAGCTGTCCGACTGTTTATGTCCCAACTGAGTCAAGTAGCAGCAGCGAAGAGCTTCGTAGCCAGAAAAGCCAGCCAACCATTGAGCGTCCCTTGTTGTACTCGGAGGAGTTTTTCGAAAATAACTCATTTCGAATGGGCGGCAAATTTTGCTAAGCTAAATGCCACCAGCTAATAGCTTTCCAAAACTCACTGTCAGACTTGAAAAAGCATACTGGACTAAGCTTAAAGTTTATTATCAAGGGGTGTCAAGGGCGTAAGATTGATTTAGTCTTCAGACAAATGTTACATCACTTTAATTTTTTGCTGCATATAAATCTTAGTAATGTACTAGCGCTAGCTAACAGTACATGTACAAGTAGTACACATTATACAGTATTTGTCTTGTTTATACTTTAAGTTTTAAAACCATTACTATTAACCACATTTTTACTGAGGAAAGCTTGAGTTAATACTTCAACTTCTACTTTTTAAACTCTGACCCACAGTGGGAGTGTCATGGGGGAGATCCCAGGATAATCAAAAAGGGAGGACCGTGGGGTGCGGGGTCAGTTTTGGACTGATGTCCCAAAAAGGGAGACCACTGGCAGCATTAGGGAGCACCAAAACCTCTGGGTATGGCAGTGTTAAATCCCAATATTTCTACTTCCACTCGAGTAATGAAGGTGAGTACTTTTGACATGTCTGGGCAGTGGCGGACCCTCAGGGCCAGCAAGGCCTTCTCTGCTGGCCTAAACATTCTCAGAAAAGTAAATTTA
>NW_017805467.1:3847580-3861616 GCF_001891065.2 Hippocampus comes | reverse complement strand
ACATTTCTTTTTGTCATTTTATTTCGTTAGTATTAAATTCATGGTAACGAAATAAAATGACAAAGATACAAAAATGTATCAAATAAATCTGCTCACCTGCAATTTATAATGGCGCATTGTAGTCACCTTCGTGCACGAAAGTTCGTTCAATCTCAGCTGCTCAACATTTTCAGTTATTTGCTGTTGTATCGCCGATTTTCAAAATGCAAACGATCTGTTTATTTTCAAAGAATAGTTTGTTTTGTTATTGTTTGGTTGGTGTCTTATATGAAACTGCGACATTGCGCAATTTATTGGACAGACTTGTTTAAGATCACACAGCGTAATTTGGGTGGCATTTTATTTCGTATTTTTAAATCATCTTTTTATTTTTGACTATCTGTAAATTTAGTTTCCTGCTCTTAATTGTGAATGCATACTTGATGGTTTTAAATGCTCCTGAAATTAAGTGCTGCTTGACGAGCCTGTACAGTATTGTGTTCATGTATGTGACGTCACTGAAGGCCTAAGGTTGAAATGCACGGCCCGCCACTGTGTCTGGGTATAACCCACACACACACATACAAAAACATACAAAGTGAAAAAAGCTTGACATAAACATGTGGCGGTCACCTGATAATAACACATTGATTTTCTCCTTCGATCATCATGTTTCTGTACATGTTGTCAGTCAAGGCGTAGATGTGGGGTGGATTCTCATACTGGGCCTAAGCACACACAAGAACGATAGCAAGTTCAGGGTTGCAAAACACAATATTGCTCGTGACAAAAGATAAAAGAAGCCAACTCACTGCTCCTTGGTAGAGTTCAATTTCTCTGTCGGAGAAATATGGCATCTGTTTGAATGGGTTGACGGAGATCAACACGGGACCAATGTAAGTCTGTGCAGCATCATTAAGAAGCTTCTGGATTGTTGTTTGTTCATGTATGCCCTGCGTTTGACTGGCGACCCATCCGGTCTGTACTGTACCTCTCCTCCCCATCGAATCTAATTGGGATAGGTTTCAACTCACTTCCGACCCTCATGATGACAAGCCGTGTAGAAAATGGATGGACGGATATTTTTATTACAGTACAGTAATAATAATCCATCCTTTTGTGGATGACATCATATTCACTCACAGTCTTAACTGCGAGTGATTCACTTTCATAGGATACATGAATAAAAACAACAATGAAAGAATCAGGAAGTAGATAAAGGATACAAAAATGTAATCATCCATGTATCGTTTCTTGAGGTTTTCCACAATGGCGTCCTCGGTGATCTTGGACAACAGGACCATGTCGTCCACTCCGCTTTGCTTCACATTTTGACTCTGCCAGTGATACTTTGCCTGAGCCATGGAATACACAGACGCAAACATCAAGACAGATCTTTTAACATTCAGATTCGCCCCACCATCCCCCACCCCACCCCAAAAAATGGAAAGGATACCATTTATTTCATATTTCCATTATATGAGGAATTTTATTTGGATGGCGAAAGATAACATTTATGCTTCCAGGCTCGCATACTAAAGAGAGTAAAAAGGCAAGACTTCTTTGTCCAAAAAGTACAGCAGGTCAACATGTGACATGTGTTTTTACAACATTAAAATGCTTCAATTAAGTTTTAAATAGGAATGCCATTCTACAGCCTTTGTATGTTAAATGAGACATCCCACTTGAGGGTTTTTGACGCTTCAAAAATGTATCATCAATTTCCTGTATGACACGGGTAAATAACTGCGAAAAACGACCTCAAACACTGTACACTCTGCAGTTTTTCTGTTTGAGTTTCTGTCGAGATCACTGTATGAACCTCACATTTTCCTTCAACGTTGAAGCATTTAGACATAATATACAGTATTTTGAGACATATGCAGTTGTTAATGATGCCTATAGACATCCTTTTACATATTCAAGTCGCATTCATCGGCATAATTTGTCACCCCTCGCTGTTGTTTTCATTTGTTTAATAGAAACAGTCCTGTCATAAAAAAATATATTGTATGGACGCTGTGTGAAGACGTGAGTATGAGGCGGTGCTGTGCCAGAAACTACTTTATAAGCCCCCGTCTGCCACTTCCCCCTTGACACCTCATTGCAGTTTCCTGTAACACTTGGCTGAAATTTTCTACATACTGACTTCCTACATCTCAGTGTGCAACTTTGTGCACAAAGCCCAAATCACCAAAGCGATTGTGATATCTCCTGCACATTCAGGCATACATAACGTATTGTAACACTTCGGTTAGTTACTGAAGGTTCCTGAAGAAAAATGGTGGTATGAAGTAGCAGCAAAATTAGAAAAGATATACCGCAGAAAAATTAGACACTGTATGCAGTAATTCGGAGTGAATTTAAGGTGCGGTGTTGGGAATGTTGACAGTGATTCCCAACTAGGGTGCCGTGGGAGATGATGAGGGGTGCTGGAGAAAATGTTGAAAAAAAAAAAAACTAACTAAAATAATGGCACAGCAATTAAATGTGATTGCACGTAGCTGAAGCCAGAAGATAATCCACCCCCCCCCACCACCCCAAAAAAATGTCTCCACCTGTTGCCCTTCATGCAACATATTTCAAAAGTCTAGATTTCAGAAGAGTAATTTGTTAGTAAAGTGAGACGACATCATCATTATTTGAGTGTTTATTTCTCTTGGTAACTATTTTGTGTGATGTAAAATGGATGCCTTGGCCAAATACAAGTTGTGAAACACTGCTCAAGATCAGGACATATGCCATGCAGGGAGGAGCTATACGGCTTTAAGAAACACAAATGTCCTTCATCTCTCCATGCGGCATGTTCATTTCAAACCTTCCATGTCGAATTTCAGAGGCGAATCAAATTTGACTGTAAGTTGGATTCCAAATGACACGCAACCAGTATATTCGACCAGCACAAAGCCAACCCTCTGGAGAATTATTAAATTCTCCAAAAGAGGAAACTGACCGCACAGCTTTACTCAAGCTACCAATCACTCAAAACTTGGGTTGTCAGAAAAACAACTTTATCCCCGGAATCATTGTCAATGAGCGCAGAAGTGGATCAAAAGGAGGAAGCTCTGATGAAAACAAAGTGAGGCACAGTACCATCGTCTCAGTGGGCTTCTCCTTTCTTGCTTCAGCCAGGTGCACACTCTCCGGTGAGTGTAATCGGGTTGAAAACGATCAGATGGCCATCACGGAACAAGAAAGGTCAGAGGCGCCTTCCGTCTACAAGACATCCAGTGGAGCTTTTAAAACTTGTTCCTCATACAGTCACAGAAGCTGTATGTGAAACAAGAACTGCTCGGGGGTGACACGCACACAAAATTGCACACACTTACCACACGAGCGAAAGTTAGGACTTCTCCATTTCTGCCACACAGCAATTCATGGGCCTAACACTGCGATGCGCTAACTAGCAGCCTGCAAAAATAACCAGTCCAGGAGGTGTACTTATCTTTGAATCTTGTGAAATGATGGCGCAGCCAGCTCAACCCAGGCTATGATTACGTCATGTTGTTTGTGGCATCGGAGCGCACCGCGTCCAAAGATCACATGAAAGGATGCAGGTACTCAGAGTGGGGCTGTCTGGCAGTGAGTGAGTGAGGTGACGTGAACATCAAAATCAACGCACTAACGCAACACTGAGCAGGTGGCAATGCAGTGGTGTGACGGGGGCCCCAAATCAGAATTTGCTCAGGGTGTTCAGGGGATTTTCTCAGAGAGCTCTTCCAACTGGATCTCTGAGGTTGTTTTTTTTGTTTTTTGTTTTTTGAAATGCATATGGATGTATGATTCACACAAAAAGGGAAGATGATTTTTGGGGGGGAAACTGAATTAGGTGACAAATGAAATTGTGTGTGAACATAATATTGTACTAAGCCACATCTGTTCAAGTGAAGACACATCATTTATAAATAATGACATTTAATAATGTACCAAATTGTAGCACAGGCAGCTCATTTTCATTCAACATTGTACCATGTTTAATCATTTTAATATTTCCTTTTCAAAACAATGGACAGGGCAGATTGGTATTTTAAGAAGCGACTAATCAGAGACATTCTTCAACTTCAAAGTGTATGTTCATGTATATTTTCTGGTTGGATGGGGAGGGATTTGTCAATATATGATTAATGTGGAGAAAATGATAACTTGCATATGATAGCAATGAATTAATAGCACCCTTCCAAAGGAAAGCACCATGATAAAGAAAAGCAATATGAATGCAGAGCTGCAGTCTGTCAAGGTCACAGATACAAAGCAGTGTGATGCTGTCATAGATGGTCATCGATTTCTTAGCAGCATTTCCAAAAATGACACACAGATGACAAGAAAAAAAAAACCATGTCTGTAAACACAGTACCACTAATAACAGTTTGGAAATAGTTATTAGAAGCACTGAGGAAGCTCCAAGTGTGTGCGTGGGTGTGTGTTTGGGCCACCAAGTTGCAACATCACACTATATGGACAAAGAGACTGGGGTACATAGACAAGATTTTGGAACAATACATCATTACTGTAACATACAACTAAAAGATCTGGTTTAATGAAACTCGTCAATGGCAAATTTTAATCAGAGAAGGCTTAATTTGTCCCTTAATGTATTTTTTATGCTAATCCAAAAATGTCTTTACTTTTGTTTCTAGCACATAGCGATTTGGAGATTTTTTTTTTTTTTTTTTTTGGTCTTAATTTTGACCAATGAAATTTTGCGAAATACAAATTTTACCATGCGTTGTCATTTATAGCTACGATGTTTCCGAAAAACATTCCACCTGTTGCTGACCCTCACCCTTAATTGACAAATATTAGCGAATATATTACCAGAGGTGGGCATTCCGCCAGTACTGACTTAAGCCCGTCAGTGATGAACGGACTTATGCCTGTTTTTCTGATGAGTGACAAATGACAGGATACAAAAAATAAAGGATGGACTAAGCCAGAGGTGTCAAACTCAAGGCCCGGGGGCCAGATCTGGCCCGACACATCTTTTGATGTGGCCCGCGAAAACAAATCAAACATGTTGACTGCTATGATGCTTGCTATCATTTGTACCAAAATTTCAAATCCTTGTATGTAGTATATAAGAGCACTATTGTAAGTTTTCTTGCTACCAAAATCCTCATTACATTAACTGAAACTATAGTTGAATAAACCATTCTGCTTGACTTCTGCTATACCTCCTTACAGTCATTACGGCCTTCCAAGGGAACCGATAACTATAATGTGGCCCATGACAAAAATGAGTTTGACACCCCTGAACTAAGCACTTAGGGAAGTGGGTTTTCATCCGTCACTGACGGGATAAAGTACCAACGGACCTCTCAGTCCGTCAATGACAGACACCCATTTTGCTGACGACGGACAGAAACACTCCCCAGCTGTCTCGTGTGTTTGTTCACGGGGCTGAATAAAGCAGAGTTGCTTATGGCTTTCCTGTGTGGAGTTTGCATGTTCTACGTGTGCCTGCAGTCCAAAAGCATGCATGGAACCTTCATGGAACATTCTAAATTGTTCCTTGGTGTAATTGTGAGTGTGAAATGTTATTTGTCCATGTGTGCCCTGCAATTGGCTGGCAACCAGTTCAAGTTGTATCCCACCTACTGCCCGAAGACAGCTGGAATAGGCTCCAGTACGCCTGCGACCCTTATGAGGATGAGCGGATCAGAAAATGGATGGATGGGTCAAAACCTGATGTGCGAGAGAAATAAGCTAGAGTAGATTCGGAATCAGTGCAAAAAAAATAAAAAATCACTGCTAAACCTTTACTTGCATCTATGATTAAAAATAGTTGTAAATCTTTGTTGACCAGTGTTACTTTTGTCATATGACTTTTTCTGTATCGTGTACATCCTAAATACTTTTCCATCATATACGGAAGAAGTCTTCTCACCGGTTTGAATGATTATTATTAATCATGTGGTGAACCCACAGAGTAGACAGTGTATAATTAGACAATGAGTCACAACGGCTCTCTTACTCTGACACTGAATTTCCACTTATATTTAAAGTTACTTAGACTGTCGAGTAAGGTGTTTAATGTGATAAAAATAGTGAGTCCCAGCATAGGATCGGGCTTCTTTACTTTTGGAGATTTCATTGAAAGCTGCCATACCCTACAGTTGCAACACAAATTTGCATCCCATAAAATCGAAGTTGCTACTGCTAAAAATGTGGCTTTCTGTCCTGTGCAGCAGGAAGCTATTTTTGAGAACTGAGAACAAAAACAAAAAGATGTGGAGCGCAAGATGAATAACACAGGTTCTCTGCAGTCAGTATTTCAAAAGATGTCAAAACAAATATAATTGCATACTGTACAAGTGCTGTGAATGGATGACACTATTAGCAAGAAAAAAAAACAGAAACACTGTGGTCAAGTAACATCTTTCAGGTAACTTAGACAAAACCTTCTAGAATGTACGATATTCCTTTTTCATGGGGGCTCCTTTTCTTAACAAAGTGGATATTTAAACATATTGCTGAACAAAAATAGGGCCTCTTTACATCGAAGCCAAAGCAAACACAAAGTGGCCCTCAAAACACCGAAACCTGTCCTGTAGCCAACAAGCGGCTGCAGAAGTAGCACCAAAAATATTACAACAGAGGACAGGTTGCAGCAGCCTTTCCGCCAGTGGAATGTAGAACTCAGCTCAGGCTGCTTGGGAGGGATCTGCTCTTTCATGGCCTCTGGCTGCAAAGAAGTCCCTCAGAACTGTTAAACCACCATGGGTGTCTTGCAGCATCAAAGCTTTGCCTTCCCAGGTTGCTGCCGCAAGGCTCATTTTGTGAGTGTGTGAGTGTGTCTGTGTGTTGTGAGGTTCACCAGTCCAGATCAGTGTCCTTGGCATGTCTTGCAGCACATCTGTCTAAAATAAGGCCGGCTGCAGAACTTGAACCTGAGCACTAGGGGGCAGTAGGCCACAGTGTTCACATCTTTGCACTCTGCAGGGGCGACACATAAAATAGTTTTAGAATGACAACATCTTTGTTTTACTTACTTATCAGACTTGAAACCCCAGAATATTGTTACACTCTGAGGCCCAGACCAGGCAAAATAAGTTGCAGCTAGTTGTTGGAGAGATGCTAGTCTGCATCCTTACCGGGCATCAAAATGAAGATGCATCTTCATGGCGAACGAATGGGCGCCTGTCTACGAAAACAGGAGAGTTCGATTCTGGCTAGGGCCTTCCTGTGTGGAGTTTGCATGTTTTCCTCGTGTCTGCAATCGTTTTCTCTGGGTACTCCGGTTTCCTCCCACATTCCAAAAACATGCACTCTAAATTGTCCCGGGGTGTGATTGTGAGCGCAAATGGTTGTTTGCCTACTTGTGCCCTGCGATTGGCTGGCAACCAGTTCACGGTGTCCCCCGCCTACTGCTCGAAGACAGCTGCGATCGGCTCCAGTGCACGCCCGCGACCCTCATGAGGATAAGCGGAATAGAAAATGGATGGATCAATAAGGGCTGCAGCTATCGAATATTTTGTGATTCTAATATTTTCCAAAATATCGCGTCCATTACTCGAGAAACCAATAAAACTCATGTACGCATTATTCCTCAACATTGCTAGTACAGTGAAACTCCTCTACAACGAAACCTACATGGGCGAAAATACCCCCTAGTGTGAAAAAATCTACACGCATTAACATCATTCCCACTTTCCTGCCCCCCATACAATGAAAAAAAACCCTGTTGCATTATGCGAAATCTTTTTCTCTGCTCTTGCCTCGCGGCGAGATTCACTACAACGAAGTCTAATCCAACAGCAACCACCACACTGGTTTACACATGCGCAGTAGTCCAGGAAGTATTTGTTATTGTTAGTTTCAGACGCAGCAAGAACGTTGTATTGCTAAAATGGCTCCAAAACGGACCTTTGGATGTCAAGCAGCTAAGACAAGAAGAGCTCTGACGCTGGAAGAGAGTGTAAAAGTGATCAAAATGAAAGACGGAGGAAGCAAAATAAAAGACATTATCCAAGAAATTGATGTAAGTGAAAGTGAATGCTGATCGTAAATTTCGCAATTTCTTTCTCCTTTTTTTCTTTCTACACTGACTATATGAAGTGTCAAATAAGTGTATGCTCATACTTATGCACTATTGGAATAAAAATAAATAGTACACGTACGTTTGAGTGTGCGTGTACACATACGTTTGTGTGTGTGTGTGTGTGTGTGTGTGTGTTTACATCTGAGATCAAATTTGCTACAGTGAAAAACCCCCTGTTGTGAAAGATTTCTTGCTGCAAACATGATTTCGTTGTAGAAGAGTTTCACTGTACAAAATATGCATGTGAGGTGCAGGTTTCAGTTTTGTCCATTTGGGGTTGGCATCTTCACATTTTACACTGTATCATCTACGACTTTGTATGTGTTTGGCTTTAAAAGGCTTGGCCTGGCCTTGAGAGTGACGTGCCTCCGCAGATGAGAATGTATTAGGCTGTTATCTCTCTGAACTGGCTTGTCTTCACTTTGACCACTCACCTTCAGGATTGTCTGTACTGATGGGCATAATGAGGTCACATTTGCTCTTGCACTGCTGCATGGAGGCGGGTTTCAGATGTTCCAGACACTCGTTGGATGGCATGCGGGTGTGGGTCAGACACTGCACGGATCGCATCTCCTGACCCAGCCCACACTTGGCAGAACACTGCGAGACAAAAACATACTTGCATGCCAACTCGTGCTCACAGTAACACCGCTTTTTGAAAGATGGAGTATAGATAAGTTGCAGACTTTTATGAGGCGACATACTGTAGGGCAAAAATAACATCTACCTCCTGCATACTGTACATACATAAAAAAAAACAAAACTCCAACTCTCAAAAACAATCACCCAAAAACATCACAAACATTTCACTTAACCTCTTACATACACTAAAAGACACGTTTCCTGTGTGTTGCCACTGTGACAGTTGCAACAGATCGAGGGAGGTGCTCATTGGATGACAAAGCCAATCAGCATTTGAGATTTGAGACAGCGTCCGTTAACAGTTTTGAGCTTACTTTCAAATGCACAATATTCAACTCTCATTCAGAAAAATGGCTTTTCTCTTTCTCTATGTGAGGATTATTGTTTTAGTAAAGCGGTTATTGGTAAATAGGATAAGTTGTTTTGATTTTGGGGGGAGGTATGTGTGAGTGAGAGGTTTTTTGAGAGGAAGTGAGGTTTTTTTGCTGAGTGTGATAAGTTTTTGGTTTTCTAAACAGCTTTCTTGGTAAATGTGAGTTTTTTTGGTTATATGTGAGGGTCTTTTGGTGGGTGAGATTTTTTTTTGGATGACATGGAATCTCAATAGTAGTTTAGGGATGAGCAACTGGGGGGGCGCATGCATGACATAATAAAAAAACTGCAAAAATGAAACGCAACTATGCAGGGGTTGAATGCAGTTTCAAGTTGTAATATCACCAACCACCACAAGATGGCAGACATGACTTAGTTCCACTAACACTTGGTCTTAAACATTTTTGTTTTACATCTGGTTACTATGTGGACCCCCAGAAGCACTGATGAAAAACTATGGGCCCCTCCAGCATTTAAGGTGCCCATTCATGTCATATATGGTAACAGGCTTACCTCTCCCCAAGGGCCCATCACCCACTGCGGCGGAGGGCATCGCTTTAGGTTACATCGCACTCGAGAGGTGGGTCTGCCATGCTTGGGGCACTTGGCATCTGGCAGGGCGTCTCTACTCTCCCCACTCTTGCACAAAACCACTCGGTGTCTGTAGCCAGGACCACAGCTGGGTGTACACTGCAGGCGGAGCAAATGAGGATAAAGGGAGAGCGAACAAGGGGAAAAAAAAAAAAAAGAACACGGGGTTCACTGCGGTCACGAGCAACACAGCTTTGTCCACTCAAAAGAGGGCAGTAGCTGTACAAAAAAACTAAAGCCTGCTCAGTTTCAGTAAATCAGCTGGATATAGTTATTTCGCTTGCATGCGCTTTACTTTTCTTGCAAAAGACGTCAGAGAAAATCCACACCACGTCAAACGGCATTTAAAAAATTGTGCAACTATCACGCTTTGTTTAATGAGGTTGGTCATCTGCTTGTCATGTTGTAGTCATAATGCAGGGAACAGAAAAAAATGTAACAGAGATAGTCAACAGGATTGGACCAGCAAACATGCATCATCATCATCACCAAGGGACACAAAAGGGTATAGTTTAACATGCCTCAGCAAAACGGCGAATTAGAAACCTAGCTGGGCACTTTCCTAAACAGGTTAATTTACAGATAAGAATGAACATTGGAAGTTTGTTGATGCAAACTGTATTTTAGGAAAAACATTTTAGGAGTGAGAAGTAGGGTTAGAATTGAAGTATATACACCCCCTCACCCCCAAATAAAACTAATAAAAATTAACAAGCCCACCCTAAAAACTAATTAAAACTAACTGATCTTCAAAAATGAAAAGTCACAATGAAATTAAAACTAAAATGAAAAATCCCAAACAACAAGAACTCTTTTTGGGACACCTGTCCATTTTCCTAAAGCCTGTACCCACTGAGGGGTGACCTTTTGCAAGTGTATGCAAAGGTAGCAAATGATTTCTTGTCAGGGTTCGTTCATGGTCGCAAACGTTTACAGGATGTTCGCCAGACATCCGCCAACCGTATTAACGTGGCTGAGTATTGAACCGGTTGGCGAACGTCTGGCGAGTATTAGGTTTCCGGATTAATCCAGATAGGGGTGGATCCCACAAATGTAGACAACTTTGCACAAAAAGGTTTATTTACAAAAGAAAACCCGCAAGACCGACAATGTACAACAAATTGCAATGGTTACAATAACCAGGAAAACGAGAAAAACCAAAAACGCTTGCAAAAGTAGACGGAAATTGCTTGTCATGAGAAGACAAGAAAACCCAGAAGGCATATAATACAGACCGCGACTAAGAATGAAACAAAGACTTACTACGAACAATGCAAAAACGTGGCGAGACAAATATGCGGCAAGAACAAATGAACGTCTAGAGATTTCAACACTTGGAGAAAGAGTCATGAGCAAGGCCAATAATCCGACGACCATTTGTTGGTGAAGTGTGGGTTTTAAAGGCAGCTTGTAATGAGGCAAGATTAACGTCAAGTGCGGGTCATGAGGGAACGCCCACAGTCCCACCGGAGACTGAAAAAAAACAAAACAAATAGGACAGCAAGTGTCTGCGACCTTAAAAGAACCTAGATGAGCCCTGATGAAAAATCCAATATCCGCTACCCTCGCAAACACAAACATTCACCGCTCAGCGCGATACGGACTTAAAGGGGAACATTGAGTAGGTCTACCCGCTGATTCCCTTCCTTGAGGAAAACTGTGAGAAAGGAGTTGGAGTTGGACTGTGTTCATCCAAATTGGCCATCAGAAAAGGGTCTTCGTCAAACTGTGAACAAGTTTGGAAGCCAGGAATTTACCGAAATGTCTGAACAAGTGTGCTCAGAGGACACTACAGAGTAAAAATTAACCCGTGAATGATCCAAGTTCTAAATTATCCAAGGGTGTGAATATGAGTGTGAATGGTGCCTTGCAATTAGTTGGCGGTTGGTCCAGGTTGTACTCCGCCCCTCGCCTAAAGTCAGCTAGGCTAGGCCCCATCTCGCTCAAGACCCACATAAGAATAGCGGAGGGATGGATGATTCAAACAAAAACGGGTATAATGAAACATTCATCTGTATGTGGTCAATTACTAAGAGGAAAACTAAAGCCGTCTAACTGTAATCTGTGCCACATTATTTTGTGCTGTCCATTTCCATTACCAATTGCTGCCGCCCCAGAGTTCATGAGTTGACCTGAACTCAGCAACCTGGGGAATACTGTATACCAATGGCGGGAGCAAATCCTTCTGCCTACCTCTGACCAGTTCAGGGCCATCCATTCGGGAGGGCAGCTGTGGTTGTTGCAGGGTTCAGTGAACGAGGGGCGTGAAGGGGGACAGGCGGAGTCATCTAGGATCTTCTCCTCTGATGTAGAAATCCTCCTTTTGCATAAAACCTCACGTGTCCTCAGACCGCCATTACAGCTGTGACTGCACTCCGACCACAATCCTGTCCACCAGCTGGCCAAGAAAACAGCGCTTATTTAAATCAAAACTCTGCTGACATAATCGTACAACAACAGCACGTGCAACGGGGAAAAAAAAGATGTCCCAACACTCACGTTGGGGAACACGGCTCAGTATTGCAGAATCTGCGCCTCTCTTTGGGTTTGTGCTTCTTATCGCAGAAGTGGTTGTAAACAATGGCGTGATCTGATAGTTTCCGACACACCACCTGCTGGATCTGCTCACCTAAATGACGAGGCAATTCAAGCATGGAGAAACATTCAGCATGAGTGTGTATGCAGCTTAAGATATAAGTCACTTTCACAGTAGTGGCAACGTGTGATGTATTATCGGCCTTATATTATTAAAAGGCCAAAATTAGTTTAAAGGCCTGTGCTCACCCTTGTCCCTGGAGATAAGGATACAAGTTTCCCCTGCATTCTTTTGGCAACTATCATGTATAAACTGTTTTCCTTCTGCTGCTTTTTCCTGCAACGGATGTGTTCCTGCCAAACAATTCTCGCTACAACATCAACATTAGTTATACCGAGGCTTTTGCTTTGTTTTAGCTGGTAAGTCACATGTCATTTGATGTCCCGCAAGGGTCACTTCTTGGACATCTGTTATGTCACAGGACATTAACAGAAATTGTGAATGCTTAATAAATTAATCAACAAGACACATTCGTAGAAACCTTCATTTACTTCGATAGTTAATTTCAACCAATGAAAAGCTCCTACTGTGCTGAACCGTTTTAGACGGATTGACATATAGGAAAAATACTTCACGGAGGACAAATAAAAAATGCGTGGTATGGAACAAGTGGCAGCTCTGTCGTAAGCGGTAATCATCAAAACGATTGTAAAAGATCATTAAATATCTGATTTTGTGCAGTGAATCTAACTAACATAAGTTTCATTTTTGAATTGAACTGATAAAATAAGTGATAATCGACAACATTCTAATGTATCGCGATGCACCTGTATGTGTGCCACTGACCTAATACCACAATGTTCGCCAGTGATACACATAATTTCCTTGATGTATCTGCAAACTTTTAGAAGCCAGGTGACAGCTTAAAACTGAGTTTTCTAACATCAGCCAAGAATAACATTAAGAGATACTGTACGTAATGAACAAAAGTCAATCAAAACAAATCGTCCCCAAGGCGTCACTTGCCCATGTAAGGGTGCTTCATTAAGTGAATAATTTTCCAACAAACAGCGTTAGACTTAAGCCTGTGAGACATCAAGTTGTTGTAAGGCGCGTGTCTACCTCCAGCACAGAGAGCAGAGCAGTGTGACCAAGATGTGTGGTACCAGGCAAAACCATTCAGTCGTTCCCGGTTGATAGGGGGATTAAAACGATAGTGGATTCCAAGGTTCTCCTCATGGACCATCACCTGCACGCAGATTTGAAATAACATCCACTTTTGCCATCTTCTACAAATAATAAACAAATATCTCGTGGACAGGTTTTCTTTTTACCATGACAATAAGGGTCATATTTATTGGTCCAAGAGCCTCAAGTGTTTCTGGCCCATCAGCGGGTCGCCTGTAGTGGAAAGTTGTTCCAGCAACATCAAACCTGTGTGGTGTGTCAGTAGCCAGCTTCCCATTGAGGAAGAATTGATCGCTTTTACTCTTTAGCACTGCAGGACAGAAGAGAGAGAAGTACAAGGAAATGAAATGTGTCACATAAGTTGAGCCTCCTGGGGCTAATATTGTGTCCCCGATCTTTTTCCATCAGGGACCGGTTCATGGTAGTATAAATGTTTTGGGGCCATTGCTATCCATGGGAAAACAGGAAACATGTATGAAGGCACAACTCATAATTGATTAATTAATCAATCAATAAATGGCCTGTAAACGTAAAATATTCTGTATTTTACGTTTTGTAAAATTTTACCTGTTTCATTTCACAATAACAGTTTTGAGAATGTTATACCGTAGTAGCTACTATGGCTGCAAAGGAGAGACCTTTTTTTTTTTTTTTTTTGCCCCCCGTTGGGGGTCCTGGGCACAGGCCCAA
>NW_017805467.1:3837550-3847491 GCF_001891065.2 Hippocampus comes | reverse complement strand
TTTTTTTTTTTTCGTTCGCCACCTGTTGGGTGTCATGGGCAGCGTCCCAATACTTTTGCACAGACAAACAAATCCTGTATTTACTTTACAAAACATTCTTTTAAACTATTTGCATCGCAATGACTGAAACGGAAGTGCAGTAGCATCTTACCAATGTAATTTTGAGAAAAGTTGAGCTCTTGTATGTGGATGAACACCGAGCCTTTTGGGATTCGGATGACCTCTTCATAACCTGAGAGATAAACACAGGTCAGATTACAAATAAATCCTACCAGTGGGGCTCACCGCCTGTAACATCATTCAGTATTATGACCCTGATAAGATGAGAAAGAGATTCCACACATTTGATCTTCTGCACAATCTTGACTGTACACCTTTGACTCATGCTGTGACATCCTTGCCAAGAGAAAGCCAAGAGACAGAGTTCCAGACGTTCATGCACCTACACACGCTCACACACATCCTGTCAAACCTGGTCAAAACAAAAGCAACGAGGATCACTCTTGTCTGGGCAACAGGAGATGTGATGCATGAGTAGTGTTTAACTCTGTGGGAAGCCGATGGACGGAGCAGAAAATTCAGGTTCCTGTGACATTCCCGGGCAGCCTGCCTCAGCCGCCCTTTGGACACGAAAGGCCAATAAACTGCCTCTTCACTCAATTCCCTCAATCTGTTTTCCTGTCCCTTTCATTTTTTTTTTTTTTTACTGGCGTCGCCTTCATCTGTACTCTGCCAGCAAGCTGGCCACTGCAGCCGTGCAAATTAACTTCAGTCTTACTTGAGGATGAAGGAATGAAAATGGAGACATAGAATAATTCCTTCCAGTGCTTCAAACACAAGAGGGAAGGCGAGGCTTGGCAGGAAATCTCTTTATGGAGCTCTGAGAGGTGAGAAACGCGATGTTGTAAGTGTCTAGATGAAGGTGTGGAAGATTAGAAGGACGTGGCCTGAAGATTTTGGCTGAGAGACACAATGACAGCAGAAGTGGATGGAATTAGTTGGTCTATGTGGTGGACTTGGAGGGAAGAAGTTGTAAATCTTGAACAACTCGACACCACCTACCACAGCCATGGCTTCGTTGGATGTAAAGATACTTCCAGAGAATATTTCAAGGCTTTTACGGCACATTATGCAATAAAACTCATCACTGAGATGGATGAATCTATGGAGACATGGTGCTCCTTTTTTTTTCCTATTTTATAATATTTGGCTCATTAACAGTTGTGGTCATTGTTCTCTTTCACACAAAGAAACCGAGACGAGAAAAGGACTTTAGGGAGACAATCAAACGTGCTATTGACATGATCGGGGGGGATTTTACTGGTCATTAGTTTGACTAATTGCTGCAGGTGTTACTTGCAGATATGAGTCAGATATCCGTAGACTGGCTTACTGAGGTGGGTTTAAGGTGTGGAAAAAAGAACCGCACTGTCATAAAAATGCACTATGAATTAAAAGATTGTTTGAACACTTTGAAGGTGGACGTTAACCTTACATTGGGTCAACCCCACACACATCACACAAAGTTTGAATACAAATCAGCGGTGATTTGAGTCTTGAGAGATATTTCCAATCGGTGGTGTACCTCAAGGGATTCGTACTGAGCCCGTGTTCTTTCCTGTGTTTACAGGATTCCTTTATGTCAAAATACTTCGTACTGAATTTGAGTGTTACACCGATACATTTTCCACTCAAACAACCATTACAGCTGTCAGCAATTAAGAAAAATAATCCTGTGTTTGACTTTCTTTACCAGGTTGATAAATAGCAGTTTACTTCAAGGTTTAAAATGATGTGGGAAATCTTGACACTGCAGTGCATTTTTTAAAAATTCTGTGGTCACCTGATTCAAATACAGAAACGGAACCTTTGACACGAGGTATTTGAAATGAGGAAAATGTGCCCTGGTATTCTTTACTGAAATTGGCTAGCAAGAGAATGGTGGTTGGCTTGTCTGCCTCACAGTCAAAATTTTCTGGGCCTCAATCTTGGCACAGTCTTATGCTTGAGGAGGTTGCATGTTCTTCCCTTTGCATTTTCGGGCAGCCCTATTTCTTTCCACATCCCAAAATCATGTGTGCTAAGTTACTTCAAGATTTAAAATTACCCACAGATGTCAATGTGAGTGTGAATGGTTGTTTGTCTCTATGTGCCATGTCTTTGACTGGAAACAAATCCACGGTGTACCCAAAGTCTGCGGGGATGGATGAATGGATGGATGATCGTGACTTCACTGATCCGATTTTTGATCTTGCCTGTCATTTAATTGACATATTTTCCAATGAAAGTTGGTTTCCTGTTTTTATACAAAGTAGTTAAAACATTTTCAACTGTATGTGTTGGATGTCGTGGTTTGTGCAAAGAGAAGACAAGAGAAAAGTCTTTCACCTCCTTCAGCCAGAGAGTCATTGAAGACTCCCTCTACAGACTCGCAGCTGCTGCCATCACCCCCGCAGAGCCGACAGCGGTCCTCACGAACCTCTGAGCTGAGAATGCGATCGCAGCCAACGTGCTGCGAGAAGAGACGAGAAAATGAGCCCGGGGGTCACTCTGGGCCATGGGTGAAGGGCCGCAGTAGGTGAGTGGAGAGGTGTCAGAGACCAGACCGAGGGATTACCTCTAATGTCTTCCAGACACTTTTTCCACAACGCAAAGAAATCAGATGACACATCCAGATGTGTTTTCTGATCCTGGGCATATACTAAGATCAAGTCAAGGGTGTCGACACCAATATTCCTCATGATGAGCAAAACAGGTGGTCTTCCTCAAACTTCTCGATAGTATCAACTACTCTTTTCCATATTAGTCCAAGTGACATTTGCTTATCATCAATCCAGATTTGTTTATCATTAATTTCAATTGATTAGACCCCAGTTTAAAACCAGATCTAGATTTAAAGACGGTGAATCATCTTGAAGTTGCATAGCATGGGTTATTTGGTAGCTTTAAAGTGAGGGAAGTGAATACTCAAACTGTGACAGGACGTCATAACTGGCAGACATGCAGGCATGGCTTGCCAGAAATCACTCAGGACATTACATAATTCTCATTTTACCATTTAATGTCATCTCATGCGGTGTTTGCTAGTGCTGTGTATTCATTTCAATCATCTGGAATGTCCATAAAAGTCGTACAAAATGGTGGTTCGCTCACAGGTGAACTTGCCACCCTCTGACGGCAAAATCAGGTCATCAGTCAAATTATTACAGACAGCTGTTAGTATGATGCAGTGCCGTCGTAGCATTGCAAACTTCACCCCACAAAAAAAAATAAAATAAAATAAATAAATAAAAAACACACACACAGTCCTATCAGAAAGTGATGAGGACCTCCACTCTGAGCCGTGTTGTTGTTGGCATTGTAAATGAAGGATTGTTGATGGAAGTCTTCAATAATACTGTAAATCTTTGGTTACAAAAAAACACGAAAATGCTCAGGCAGTCACTTATTTTTATTTGGAAACACTTCTTAATCGATTCTGTTCTGTGGATTTTACACCGAATTCAGTCAGTAACAAATCAGCTTCATGTCATTTTCAGTTGGGCCTGGAAACTGGCACGACATGTTTTACGTCGACAACAGCATGTTGTGTTTAACTGGACCATCTGTTCCTGGGTTATTTCCCTCCCTAGACCTGCCCCTTCTTCTATTTCTGCCTTGTCAGACTCCAACTTTGGAACTACAGTCGGCATGTCATGACAAAAGAAACAAATATTTCTTCGTGTTGTCCCCAGAAAACTCAATACGGAAAAAAAAAAAGGAAAGAAAAGTCTCTTTCTAGTCCCCGACAGGGCAGAGTGGTGGTGTGCGAGAGGTGGGAAAAGAGATAGAGAGTGATAATAACAATGAAAGTGAATGAAAAGCCAGTGTGCAATGTGGACTGACTCACGGCTGAACTGCAAGGTCACAGAGTACAGGGGAAAACGGAGAAGAGGGGAGGAGGAGGCTGAGCGAACAAGAAGGATGCCCATAAACAAAATCCTCTTGTTGGATGATTGCAGGGCCTGTAGCCTTCCTGAGTCAACCTTAGAAACTCTAAGGGTGAGTGGGTATGGAAGAATGTGCTCCGTGTTCAATTCCTCTGACCAGTTGAGACACTTCTAGCTAAGGTGTCCTTTGTACAATGAACTTAATTACCCAGTTTGCTGGACAAGCAGAGGAAAGCCGGCCACTGCTTCACTCGATCATAGAAGGCTAAACGTTTTCTGATCGATACACTTGTCTAATTAGATAAATTGCTGGAGTACAAGGTAACGTTTGTAGCTTATCCATGGTTACAGTACAAAGTTACAGTTTCAAAAGTAGTTTTTGCAAAGTTATTTTTGTCATCGTAAAGGTACAATGTTGCACAATGAGAAATTGCGCATTCACCACTGTGAGTTAAAAAAAAACAATAGTTAAATGTCATATCCAAATATACAGGGGTCCTCATATGCTTCCAACTGAGTTCTGTTCCTACCCCAATTTGTATGTTAAATCCGCACTGACTGAAGCTAAAAAAGGAGTCGAGTCACAATTATGCAAAAATTATGGCGATAACTGAGTGCAATTCCTTGTGTCTGCCTGCGTCTTATGCTGCTGCGCTAACTCGTTCAAAGTATGCGGTTCATAACCTTGAAACACTGTGTCGGCTGTTGTGAACTAAGGATCCCTGTATACCTTAAATAAAATAAAAGGAGAAGAAAAGCAGTTCCACGCAAGTGTTAGACAACCAGTATTTTTTTTTCCCCCAGCCTCGTGTTTAGAATAATCACAATGTAGTGTTTGGAGTAAACGGTATGTCATGTTACTGTAATAGAACGTGTGTATGGCACCAGTCACAAAAAATGCAATTGCCTAAAAACAACAATTTCTATAAGCAATGCGCAATAGCAGGAGAAATTATCCGTCTCTCTTAACTTGCAATTCTTGAAATGGAATTTCATCACCAACGCCTTTATCTTGTCTACTATTTATGTTTTATTAGGTCAACAAAATGACTGCTGGTCAGGCCAGTTTAGCACAGAGTACGCCACAGTACTGTACATCCAAAAGAGAATAACAACAGCGCTAAAAGGAGACATACAGTCACCAGACGTCTGGTCTTCACTTGAATAAACATGAGCAAAATATTTAGCTTTAATTTCATTATTAATTAAGCCAAAAAAACAGTAGGCCATTCATAGAGGAAAGCTGAGTTTCCTGCCAAGGTTATATTTTTAAATGGAGCAGCTGTTGAGTCAGTTCATCAGCTGTGGCAGCTTTCCAACATGCAAGACCGTAAGAGTGGCCCCTCGAAAAGCCCTCTGTCCGCTCATATCAGCTGTCAAGTGTCAACTGTAGCTCACCTTACACTCGCCATTGACGCACACATCCAGAGAGTCATCTCTGCATGGTGTGCCGTCTACCACTGCTGGGGCTCGTTCGGTGTAGAAGTTGTATCCTTCCGCCAGGCAATTCAGAGAGCATGTTTTCACCCCACCTACACACACACAGACGCACACACACAGACGCACACACAAATTATGCATAAGTGTCATTCATTCATTTTCTATGATTAACCCTTTCAGGGACAGCGGTTAGTACAGTGGACAGCTTATCATGTTACAGGGTTACAGGGTGCATGAAAGGGTTGATTTGTTCATTCACAAATACTTTGACAGCTAGAGATCGAAACATTTGTGATTCATTCAAAGCTATCTGCGAGCGACAGCAAAGTAAAACGACCGCTCAAATTCTCGTTACCGATATGTCACAGTTCTGCCTATGCCATTGCTGCCTCTCTGTGGGGGCGTTGCCATTTTCTTCCTGTGATTGTGTGGGTTTCTCTGGGTACCAAGACTTCCCCCCACAACCCAAAACCATGCAAGTTAGGTGGGTTGGAGACTCTAACATTTTCAGCACCTTCATATTGCAAGTGTGAATGTAAATGGGTGTTTATGTGTCCTGCGGTTGACTAACAACTGCGCCTCGCCCAAAGCCCCCACATTCCATCACATCACCCACAGCCCTAACCAGAACAATCGCTATAGAAAATGGGTGGGACGGATAGTGCCAAAACAGAATTATGTTCTTTTGTTCTACAGGGTTACATTTCCTGTTCTATGGCCATAATAAGACATGATTTTTTTCACATGGCATCACAAAAAAATAACATGAGCTGAATTGCAAAATGCTCCCAACTCCAGTCAACTTGACCGTATTTATAGAGAATTTTAAAACAACAGTTTCTGTCGATGGAGCCAAAATATGGCATATAGCAACAAAGATGGTGAAAATGATAAATAAATAAGGAAGACAGTAAAAAGCCCAAAAACAGTCAAACAAAATCCAAGTCTCATGCTGAATCAAAAGCCAAAGCATAAAAATGAGCTTTAAGATGAGTTTCAAAGATGGGAAGCGAGGGGGGCTTGCCTTCCGTGTAGCGGGAGGTTATTCCAAAGAGAGGGGCCGGCAACGGAAAAGGCTCGATCCCCTCTGAGCCTCCACTTAATCCTCGGTACATCTAAGTGTATGGTCCGCAGACCCAAGTTGACAGACAGGTATGTTGGGACGGAGGACCTTCGAGAGGTAAGGTGGGGTGAGGCCATTTAAAGATTTGAAAACAAATAGTATGATCTTAAAATGCACTCTTAAAATGGACAGCCAGTGAAGGGACGCCAGAATATGGTTTATGTGCTCCCTCTTACGAGTACCAGTAAAGAGGCGAGCAGCAGCCTTTTTCACCAACTGAAGACGCTGGATCGAGATGTGGCTGTCTCCAAATTAAAGCACATTACAGTAATCCAGCCGAGATGTAACGAAGGCATGAGTTACTGTTCCAAAAAGCTGCTGAGAAAGGAAAAGGCTTTACCTTAACCAGTTGCCTAAAATGAATAAAACGTGGATTTAATGACAGCACTTCACGATATTTCTAGAGAAAATTTTATTGATCTTTGAATTCTACACCTTAAGCAGCATTCGACTTTAGAAGTTTAATTCTCTCGTCCCCAAATCGCAACAACACAGGCATAATTAAAATTATCGGACATCAGATGACTCAAATCCATTTTGTGTTCAGTATCTGCACGAGTGAGTATAAACGGCGGACAATGCATGCCGGTAGTATGTATTAAGAAAAATCCCATTCGTGGTAGTAACCTCACTCTTCACCCTCTCAACTTAGTTTTAAAGTATTTTGATGCAATGACTCAAAGAACAACATTTCAAAAAGTGCTTTCCAGCTGAATTGTGTCGTGCATTTTTTCACTGACGCTGCTCAGTGGCAGTTCCTCTGTGGGGCCGTTGACATCCGTCTACGCTTGGTTTGTTTGTGCTAGCAGTGTTGAAGGAGGTACAGTATGTATTGGCAGGTTTCGAAAATGATAAAGTGGTCAGACCGCGGAAAACTGCAATTCCCATAGTGCCTCGCCTTTGGCAGGGCAATCGCCGCTTGCAGCTGTGTGTGCATTACAACTTGCAGGCTGTCCCATGGTGTAAGGGGGTTAAGTGTGAAGGATAATTGTTCTTAAGTAGAGCTTTCTCTGCGCCGGCCTTATTTAATGAGCTGTCCTTGGCTGTCTGGGCTGAGAGGTGACGGCTGTTTCTGTGCCGAGAGCTGGTGATTGCATAATCGTCAACCAAGCGCGGTACGACAAAGAGAGTGGTTCAGCAAGAGGAGCAAGGAAGCAAACGAGTGAGAGAAGTGTGATCCTGAGGAGTGAGCCAGGCCTGACAATGACAGTGCAGTGCGATCTGACCTGAACACACTGATCCTATTTGAACAGCTGCAACAGATTTGCATTGTAGGATCAGCTGTCTGAAGTTGCAATTGGCTTGCAACTTATCCCTGTGAGTCATTATGCTAGTGGAGGCCAAGATTAAAGGCAGTTTTGGAGTTGAAACGATTTAACTGTCACATCCAGTGCAGAAAAGCAAGGCATTTTGGGTTACAGGGGTCTCCGTATGCTGCAGCATCTGCAGGTACTCTCCTATTTGGCTTTGAAAAGCAGACATGCTTGCCTCCACCCCCAAATGCACATGCACGGTCCTCCTAAGCATAACTTGAATCACAAGTCAACATGTATACCGCTTAGGGGGTGTTAATTACTTTTGAAAAGAAGTTTTCATGTCAAATAAATGACACAATGACACCAAATGTGCCAAATGAGTCATTAAAAAAAGATGTTTCATCTTGATGTGTAGCTCTTTGGCCATCCCAAAATCTAAATGTACCGCCGAGATCATTTTTTCGATTCAGTCAGTAGATTTATCTCTTTGCAACATAGTGCTTCACAGATACATGAGAGGGAAGAAAAATGGTTCAGTTTTTTTAGATGTAAAATTAAAAAGCCCTGCAGACGTAACTGCAGCTTGGGAGTGACACCTGTCATGCGGAATATTGTACTATCCTTTTTTTCCATTCCTGCACACTAAGGTCGCACGATTGTGAAAATAGAATTGATAGAAGCACTTCACGTATTTAGTTTTGTCACACATTTGACTAAATATAACACACTCGCTCACCTCCTCTGTATGGCTTCCATGTATAGAATTTCCCCCTGAAAGGAACACTATCAAAGTTAGCACACTGCATCTCTCGAAAGTCCCGTGAGCCTACGGGGCAGTCCTGTAAGACACATCAACAAAGTTCAAGTTCTGGATGCTACATGTTGGCCAAACGAATGACGCCGGCAGCGGGACTCACATCAATATTACAGGACCTGTAGCGCTTTCTCTCGCCCAAACAGTACTTTCCACCAATGGTTGGCCTTCAATCAAGAACAGAAAAGCTGGCCGGTCAGACACATCTGAGTGCAATTTAACATTTTCACCTTCAACGCAGTGGTGGCTTCACATCTCTCTGCTGCTTGTTTTCATAAGAGTACAGTATTTTCAAACTCACAATCATCAAAGACCATTTGGCCACATCTCTGGCCCCGGACCATTATCTGGCTGAATTACACCCAATTACAAGCTGTGATAATCATACAACGGTAAGATGGGGAAAAGTACAAGTAGCCGGATGTAGTCATTTTTATAAATTATATGGATATAGCATAGGACTCAATTGCCACAGAATGACAACGCTGATGTGTACCTCGGGCTGTCGCAGTATCGCATAGAGGAGGAGACACCACCTCCACAGGTCCTGCTGCACTCTTCCCAAGGAGACCATTGGCCCCAACCTCCATCCACACCCTCTGGACGTGTCCCATACGCCACACAGATCCTCTTGTAGCACCACTGGGAAGACGTAACATGCATATTGTGCAAAAAGGCTCATATTTGAAGGCAGAGGAACAGAATGATAAAATGGGTTGAAAAACTTCATATCAAGGAAGTTAAAGGGAGCCAACCGACTACATGGTGACATTGTGGATGTTTTATGAGTTCTTACAATAAATAATATATAACCCTTTCATGATTAAATATTCTTTACCCCTTTCTCAATGGTGTTGGTCTGACAGATGGTTCCCTCTGCAGCAGGAATGCTACTGGTGATGCATCGGTTGCTCTTGCTCATGCACCATAGCTCACTGCAGACCTCCTGTAAGCGTGTGTGTGTGTGTGTGTGTGCGTGTGCGTGTGCGTGTGTGTGTGTGTGTGTGCGTGTGTGTGTGTGTGTGTGTGTGTGTGTGTGTGTGAGCAAGAAAAGATACAAAGTCAATCAGAGAGTGGTCAAAGAACTGAAACATTATTAGACAGCAACATTTCCACTGTTGTAGGGTCTTCTTAAATCTGAGCTGAAGTCTCTCAAGGTTCTAATTACAATCAAAATCCAAAGTCCAGAGCAGATTTACAAGTACGATCTATCCATCCATCCATCCATCCATTTTCTGATTCGCTTATCCTCACAAGGGTTGCGGAGCGTGTTTGACCCTATCCCATATGTCTATGGCAGTAGGCATGGGACACCCTGAACTGGTTGCCAGCCAATCGCAGGGCACACATACACAAACTACCATTTGCGCTCCCAGTCA
>NW_017805467.1:3634902-3837487 GCF_001891065.2 Hippocampus comes | reverse complement strand
AGGTCCCCAATCACCCCGCCATACATGTTTTTGGAATATGGGAGGAAACCAGAATACCCAGAGAAAACCCACGCAGGCACGGTGAGATCATGCAAACTCCAGACAGGAAGGTCGGAGCTGGAATCTATCAAAGTTAGCACACTGCATCTCTCGAAAGTCCCGTGAGCCTACGGGGCAGTCCTGTAAGACACATCAACAAAGTTCAAGTTCTGGATGCTACATGTTGGCCAAACGAATGACGCCGGCAGCGGGACTCACATCAATATTACAGGACCTGTAGCGCTTTCTCTCGCCCAAACAGTACTTTCCACCAATGGTTGGCCTTCAATCAAGAACAGAAAAGCTGGCCGGTCAGACACATCTGAGTGCAATTTAACATTTTCACCTTCAACGCAGTGGTGGCTTCACATCTCTCTGCTGCTTGTTTTCATAAGAGTACAGTATTTTCAAACTCACAATCATCAAAGACCATTTGGCCACATCTCTGGCCCCGGACCATTATCTGGCTGAATTACACCCAATTACAAGCTGTGATAATCATACAACGGTAAGATGGGGAAAAGTACAAGTAGCCGGATGTAGTCATTTTTATAAATTATATGGATATAGCATAGGACTCAATTGCCACAGAATGACAACGCTGATGTGTACCTCGGGCTGTCGCAGTATCGCATAGAGGAGGAGACACCACCTCCACAGGTCCTGCTGCACTCTTCCCAAGGAGACCATTGGCCCCAACCTCCATCCACACCCTCTGGACGTGTCCCATACGCCACACAGATCCTCTTGTAGCACCACTGGGAAGACGTAACATGCATATTGTGCAAAAAGGCTCATATTTGAAGGCAGAGGAACAGAATGATAAAATGGGTTGAAAAACTTCATATCAAGGAAGTTAAAGGGAGCCAACCGACTACATGGTGACATTGTGGATGTTTTATGAGTTCTTACAATAAATAATATATAACCCTTTCATGATTAAATATTCTTTACCCCTTTCTCAATGGTGTTGGTCTGACAGATGGTTCCCTCTGCAGCAGGAATGCTACTGGTGATGCATCGGTTGCTCTTGCTCATGCACCATAGCTCACTGCAGACCTCCTGTAAGCGTGTGTGTGTGTGTGTGTGTGCGTGTGTGTGTGTGTGTGTGTGTGTGTGTGTGTGTGAGCAAGAAAAGATACAAAGTCAATCAGAGAGTGGTCAAAGAACTGAAACATTATTAGACAGCAACATTTCCACTGTTGTAGGGTCTTCTTAAATCTGAGCTGAAGTCTCTCAAGGTTCTAATTACAATCAAAATCCAAAGTCCAGAGCAGATTTACAAGTACGATCTATCCATCCATCCATCCATCCATTTTCTGATTCGCTTATCCTCACAAGGGTTGCGGAGCGTGTTTGACCCTATCCCATATGTCTATGGCAGTAGGCATGGGACACCCTGAACTGGTTGCCAGCCAATCGCAGGGCACACATACACAAACTACCATTTGCGCTCACAGTCACGCCTACGGTCAATTTGGAGTGCCCAATCAACCCGCCATACATGTTTTTGGAATATGGGAGGAAACCAGAATACCCAGAGAAAACCCACGCAGGCACGGTGAGATCATGCAAACTCCAGACAGGAAGGTCGGAGCTGGAATCGAGCCCTGCACCTCTGCAATGTGTGGCAGATGTGCTAACCAATCAATCACCGTGCCGCTCAGTTACAAGTATGAGACACTTGAAATTTTGTATTAACCAGCCACTTGACTTATATCAGTGAAATGTTAGGCTGAAACAGAAACAAAAAAAAAAAGTGCTGACAAGAATACTCACTGCATATTTACATTGTCGGGATCTGACTCCATATTGGAAGCGGCACTGTTCATCTGCGTCGTAGGCCTGGCCCGGGGCTGTGGTGGGGTACACAAACTCCTGCTTTGGGGGCACATTGTTCAGACACGATCCCATACCTGAGCTGCAAGAGGCCAAAAACACACAAATATGTGAGGTTTTTTTTTCAGTTTTCTGACCATAAAATGCTTGACAGATATTGAGTAATTTTATCGACATTTTTGTGGTGTTGCTGATATCGAAGCGGCTGACTCACTCCAGAAAGCTGGTGATGTAATCCCTGCTGCAGGCCGACCAGATGAACGGGTTCGTCTTCATGGTGATGTGGTCGGCCATCAGCTTGGCCGTCTCCTGGGTACGGGGCCCACACGTATTACCAATACCGTCATGGTTCATCCCAAACCTTAAGTTTTTGAAAAAAAAGCAATGATAGACAATGATGCTTCCCTATTTTATATGTGCATCAGTGGCTTTTATAAATAAACCACTTTTGACATTTACATTTGAGGTTTGCAAAGTAACTGCAGATTCAGCGATCAACCGAAGCCTCCTGAATAAAGTGAGTGAGGAAGAGCTGCGGTTCAAAATGTAGGACAGTGTGTTTTAATGTTGCGTCTACTGCTGTAAGATCCTCAAGTTCAAGTTGCTTCCTGTGTGTGTGTGTGTGTGTGTGTGTGTGTGTGTGTGTGTGTGTGTGTGTGTGTGTGTGTGTGTGTGTGCGCGCGCGCACGCACAACCTAATATAGAGGCATTATTTTTTTTTTTTAAATCTACCTCAAAAAATTACTGTACACTTTTTGATGATCTAACACAGGGGTGTCAAACTCATTTTTGTCACGGGCCAGATTTTAGTTACAATTTCCCTTGGAGGGCCGTTATGACTGAAACCATATAAAGAAGTCAAGAATAACGGTTCATTCACCTATTGTTTAAGTTACTGTGATGAGGGGTTTGGTAAGAAGAAAATGCTTACCGTATCCGTCGTATTTATTACAAATGAGAATTTGAAACTTTGGTGGAGATTTTAGCAAGCATCATGAAATTTGACAGCTATGATTTGCTTTCGCGGGCCACATAAAATGATGTGGTAGGCCAGATCTGGCCCCTGGGCCTTGAGTTTGACACCTGTGATCAAACAGAAAGTATGCTTAATGATATTAAAGAGCATAAGCCTGATATACCTTTTATTGGCCAGATGAGGAAAATCTTTTTGATTGATGATGATTTTGATGCTTTTGTAATAGCAAATTTGATCAGTGCCAAACTTGGAAAGGAAGACAAGTTATTGACATGTTGACAAGTTTTTGTTTTGTTATTTTGATTGTTTGGTGTATCTTAAGCAGATGCAGGCTGGGTGCACTATTGTATGACACAATACAAATGTCCTTTGTTCATATTCATTCATATAATAACGCTCGGGTCACTGAAGCCTATCCCAGCTAACTGCAGGCAATAGGAAAGGTACACCCACAACTGGTCGCCAGTCCATCCCAGACATCATAAACACATTATTAAATGAAAACCCCTTGAAAAATATCAATCCAAAATGGGCAGTATTTGTAATTCATTTCCATGTTATGTTTTTCTCTTTTTATGTCAGTACGCACGTGTGCGTTTTACTCACGTATGTCCAATTTCATGGGCAATAGTGAAAGCTGTTCCGAGGCCAATGTCCTCGTTGATGCTGCAGCTCCTCTCCGGCTCACACATTCCTCCAACGGGAGCAAGACCTGTCCAACACAGACACGCATTCAAATACACACTCCTTGGAGAGTCATCGTGATAAGTAACAAAACAACAAGTCAGTCCAGCAACTGTTATGCAACGGAGAAAGTATGTTTCAATTTAAGGCAGAAATATCACAATAGTCCACGTTTTAAAACATATCTTGGTGTTACCTAAAGTTTCACAGGGCTTGTTTTTTTGGATGCAAATGTCATACCTGTGCACAGTGAAGACAGAAAACAGGCTGTTAATTGCGCCATACAGTACATACGATACGGTGTATTCACAAAAGTACACAATGGTACATCACTAATTATATCACCTTATTGACATGACGTAAACAACAATGCTAGGCTGATAGATGGTGATTGTTTTTCAAAAAAAACAATAGCAAGACTTCCAGAACAGCAACATGTAACACTGAGCCTCAGCTGGATGAATAACACATTGCAGAAACCCATTTTAACTTGTAATATCCTGCAACGCGAAATGTCATGCATTCTATTCAAAAGGATAAGAAAATATTTGTGTGAGCAGTGGTCGTGTTGTTTTGTGCAGCGCATTCCAGAGGCAACAAACAGCATCAGGTTTTTATTAGTTTAACATGCCATTGTCTCCTCCGTTTTAGTAACACTGACCTAAAAAAAACTGTGAAAGAAATAAACAACACACACATCAGAACAATTTTGCTCTTTTTTTCCCTTTCCCTTCTTTCTGGTCTGTTTGAAAATACCGTATTTTCCTACAGGTTAAAAATGATCTCAAATAAGAGCAAAATACAGAGGGCCCTGCTTTGCTCTTACACAAGGTAGCATCAATGGCACAACCTGAGCAACAGCTCAGGGTCGTTCCAGTAACATTGAACAATCATTTAATCATATTCAATCCAATTTTTCCACTGTTTTCCACGTAAAATTTGTCAAAATGGGTCTGTGACATGGTTTAAAGTTGACATCTATGCGGTTTGTCATTTGCATGACTTTGAAAGGCGAAAACGTGCAGAAATTTGAGGATTTGAATTTGGTGCTGTTGTGACTTTATATCATAACTCATTATTCAAGGGGATACCCACTTCTATGGTTTGCGCCCACTCAACTCTGGAAAAATGACTGATGGTGACAATGCAATGGCTCGCACAGTGCATGTGTCGAAGAGGGCATCAGAGTGCTCGATGTGCTACCATGCTGCATCACCATGTATATACTATATACTGTCTATATAGTATATAAGCTTCACTTGAGCTTCTGAGTGCCCGCTGGATGGCTGTGAGGTGGAAAAAAATGTATCCAGGGGGACCGGGCCGTCGGCGGGATTGAGGTCCCCCTGGAGGAAAAATTGCTGCACAACCTCGTGGCCACACAGCAAGCAATCTGAGGGAGACGGAAAGGTGTGAACCAAGCCATTCCCCAAGTGTTTCTCATTGTACGCCACGGTTATATTTTTTAATCAGTAATTTTAAATACTGTTACTCCTCGATGAGGAAGCCACACAACCGAAGGAGGATTAGGCCATTGCATGTGGCTGTGTGGCTTAAAACACGGAAATGTATTCGTAGCATGTGTGAAAGAAGACTGACTTGACGAAGGCATCCTCCATGCCAAACAACACAATTCTGGCCCGCTGAGTTCTAAGAGAGCCAACACAATGAAGAGAGGAGGCCACAAGACACACACATTGGGACCTAAACAATCAGAGCAAAGCCGTTTTCCATCTCTAATTAAGATGAACACATATCCAATGGGAGCAAAGCTTAACTACAATTTAAATATTTTTTAAATATGAACAAGAAAACCATTCAAAATGACAGTTATTTCTGAACAACGAAAATAGCTTGAAAAAGGGCATCCTGCGATTGAAGATTATCAAGGCATTTAAAATTACAAAAAACTTATGGCAAGGTACTTTTAACATCTCTATCATATATGCATACTTTTATGCTCATTCTTTCTCATTCTCATAGTGATGTTTCAGCTTGCCTATATTTCAGCAAATAAAAACTTTTTACAGGCCCAATAAATGAAACGAATACATCTGTTTTTTTATTCCTTCCATGCGCATATACGCAAGCTATTGCCAGATATGCTGAGGCAATCAGAGCAGACCCAGCTGTTGTCACTCGAGAAAGGACAAGAATGACTCTCTTGGGAAGTTCAAACACTTGTTTAGAAACACACAGAATCATTTGCTTAAACATCCAGAGCCATTCTCTTTCATGTGAGGATGTTTTATAAGATTGTCTTCCCTGACCTGGTGATGAGTACCGCGGTGTCATGGTGAGCGATGCCATTGTCAGGGATAGCGTTGCCATAACTGCTGCGGTGCTGGATAGATTTCTGCCATTTGCAGAAGCTGTCTAAAGACTTGCCTGCATGGTGATTAATCTCTAATGTGGGCTGATGATGAGGACAGAGACAAAAAAAAAAAAAAAGAGAGGAAATATGAACTCAGGGTGAAATCCAACATGAATTGCAGTCAATATGGAATTATACTGTACATTATACTGTACTTTATTATAGCTCACATAACCTGTTTGACAGACATCGGGACTGAAACAGACACAACAGAAAATCTTAATGAAAGTCAGACTGAAACAATAACAGAAACTTGATTATATGTCTCCTTTTCACCCGATGACAGACTGAACACAGGCTTCAAACATTACTTTTGATGTATTATCCTTGCCCAGGCCTGCCTGGCACTCTTGCCCCATTTCCTCTAGGAGCTAAACCTTATGGATCTGGCAGCTGCGTCAGCCTCCTCTAACAGTGTGGCTGTGACATCATACCGGCACATTATAACCCATAACTGAATGAATTAGTGAGGAAAGGAATGGCATACGCGGTAATTACAACAATTGAGAAGGTCCAACATTTTGCATTCTCTCCTTTTTGGGAAGAGACACGTAATCAATGGATCAAAGCAAAGGGGAGCGTACAAGAGAGTTGAAGAAGAGAGTACAGGCAAGATGAAGCAGGAGGAGAAAAGTGTTGAGGTGATCAGTGACAGAAGAGTACCAGGTCTATAAGACTATAAGAAGTCTATGAGACAAGCCATGTATGGTTTGGAGATGGTAGCAATGACCAGAAAACAGGAGACAGTCCGGGAGCTAGCAGAGTTGAAGTTGGTGAGATTCTCTTTGAGAGTCGTGAGGAAAAACGGGATCAGGAATGATCTTGTCAGAGCACAGACCGGAAGGTTTGGAGAAAAAGCGAGAGTGGCCAGATTGAGAGGGTGTGGATTTACAGAAAAAGACCAGCGAATGTACAGTATTGCTATAAGGAAGCTGGAAATTGAGCTGTCAGGTCCTGTCAGAGCTAAAGAGGGAGACCATAGAGGGTATTTATCGGTGTGTTCACAATGTTACGCTGAAACAGATTCCCTTTCATCACAGAAGTGCTATTGACCAATCAACAAATTGCAGTCTGTCCAGCTCCAAACTTTTATGACAATATCCATGCAGTTGGATATTGTATAAGGGTGTGGTGCTCTATGGATCAGTTATTGTGGAACACTTTGCAATTTTTGGCAGTGGCAATTGAAAAAGACATGCAGTATACTAGACTCTACTGCTTGCAGGACAATACGTGAGGGTGATTCATGTTTTGCTTGGGATTAAAAGACTTAAAAGTAGGGATGTTTGATACCACTTTCTTCTGACTGATATCAATACAAGTGTTGATTTTTTGAATACTCACCGATACCTAGAACTTCCTCTGTGTCAGATTTTTTTTTTTTTTTGCCTTAAGTATTTGGTGATTTATGTCGGCAGCACTCACAAGTATCCAATACCAGTATCGTCCCGATACAAAAAAAATGATATTGTACTCGCCCATCCCTCCCTAAAAGTATGTAAGACCCTTCTTTGCCCTAATTACAGTACTGTACTAGTAAGAATTTACTTAATGGCACACTTAACGCCACATGCTTAATGTCTGGCTATCTTGGTAAAGTTGTCAACTTGCCAGGTTTCAGAATTATGCTGGAAAAGTCGGACATCATGTCGAGCTGCGTTGAGACAGTCCAAGATGTACTACAGTTAAGCATCCCAGTGTCATCACATCAGGGAGCAGAGGGCCGCCGCTAGACCTCAGCTTTCCATTTTATTGCTTTAAATCACTCTCTGCATCCAATCACACGCATGGATGAATGATAAGTGAGAGGGTCCGTTCTGGTTTAATGCAATTACATTGAGCAGAAGGAAAGGAGTATCCTGCTGGCCACAGCTGGCTACAACTTGTAACCTAGGAATGCATGTGGTGACATAAAAATGGAATGGTCTCATCCCACAGCTCCTCTTTTCTGGGCACACTGCACTCCTGATTTGTCTTTCCAAGCGCGGAGTCATTTTTTCAGACTTGGAAACTAGTCATAGAACTTCTTACCAAAACTACTTTCAATACCCCTCCCAACCTCAAGCCAACAACCCTTGGAGAAAGGACAACGCCACTAATGAGCCGAACATTTATTTCCCCAAGCCAAGTGGTGAGTTATGGAGCTAATTTTTAGGCTGTAGGTAAAGTATAAATCATTACTCTTTCCCTTTTGGGACAGCAGGAGGAAACCTCAAAGCCACACAGTAATGACAGTTTAATACATCTTCATCCATAAAACCACAAGCGGGTCAACATTAGATTGCATCCTGCGGCACTGTCTCGCCACACACCGTTAGTGGAAACCTGTTACATTTATTCATCACTGGAAAAGGGCAAGTAAGGTGCAAGTTGGATATGACAGGAAAGGTTCGTGTGTTACCTGGTCCTCCATGAGCAGGATGAGTCGTGTCACCACGATGTTGACTGCATTCCCCAGGCTAGAATCCTGGAACAGTTTGGCAACCTGACCTCCAGGGAAACAAGAAAAGACCAGTCTTAAAAAGCTGACATAGTCGTCCATTCCAACAGCTTGGGGAAGAACTGGAGATGAATGGTTATGGACTGCCACAATGTATCCCACTGGATTTGGGGGTATTTTGAAACACATTTCAATTCAGGAGCAAATAGGGATGTAATGATATCCAAACGTCATAAATACAATATTATCACGAAATAAACCTCGCAATACAATAATTATTATGATATTGTGGCGAGATTGGCCATAGGAAAAACGACGGTGTTGTATAAAAATTCGCAATATCATTATAAATAAATAATTTTTTTTTTTTTTTTAAGCTAATACATTATAACAGCAGTGACAAATTTTATTGTCATGTGTTCCTATTGGATCAGCGGTATCAAGGTCTTATGTAGGTCACAATGCTGTGTTCGGCTGACATGGCGAAAAGTCATGTTTTACGAAAGCGATGTGCTGCTTTTAATGACGACAAGTAAATGAAAGCACAGCTAGGCTGAAGTTGTTCCACTCAGGTGAATATCACCGGCATTTTGACTGCTTTGACTCAATTAATCATGTAAAATACATGTCCACATGGGCGGCCAGGTGGTCCAGTGTTTAGCGCGTCGACCTCAGAGTACAGAGGTACAGGGTTCAATTCCAACTCCGGCCTGCCTGTGTGGAGTTTGCATGTTCTCCCCGGGCCTGCGTGGGTTTTCTCCGGGTACTCCAGTTTCCTCCCACATTCCAAAAACATGCATAGCAGGCTGGTTGAGCACTCTAAAATGTCCCTAGGTGTGCGTGTGAGCGCGGATGGTTGTTCGTCTCTGTGTGCCCTGTGATTGGCTGGCAACCGGTTCAGGGTGTCCCCCGCCTACTGCCCGAAGACGGCTGGGATAGGCTCCAGCATCCCCCTTGTGAGGATAAAGCGGAACGGAAAATGGATGGATGGACATGTCCACATCTCAGCTGCAGTTACAAACAAAGAAACGTCAACACGTTCAAAATGAAAGTGGAACTGGTGTTTGTGATGGATTGTAAGTGTTGTGAGGAAAAAAAAAAAGTCATGATAAGTTTAAGACAAAGAATGTTCAGATTTCTAAAGCAGAGCAAAACTACTAGACTCGACTGTAACCCCGAAAGTACAATGGGCAAATATCAATAGTTTATGAAGAAGACTGCATTGCCTGTATTACAAGTGCCAACAATGACGGAAAAAAAAAAAAAACCTGGCAACCCAAGCTGTACTCTTGTCATTACAGGTTTCAACAGTAATTTGGAATACTTTGCACCATAGACCTAGAACAGCTTGTATCGAACCTGCTTTTCAACAATAGCCACGAAACAACCATTCATTAGGCACATTCCAAATGTGTGTGTATTGGTAGAAGTGAGGAAGTTGGTGGTGAGTGATTCCCAGTGGGACAAAACATTGCAGCTGACAAAATATGGTAGTCGACCTCCCACCGTCAAGCCTAATTTTAGTTTATATTTGGTTTCTTCATATAGCATCTTATGGAGAGCCATGTTTTCAACCAACTCGGGCACCCGTGTGTTTAAAATGTTAAAACCAAACATTTCATTTTATCTATTGTCAAATTATATTGTATGGCCAAAAGCAATGGGACACCTTTGTCCCAATCATGAATTTTATTTGCATTATTTATTCTGCATTTATTATTTTATCATTTTAATTGCACATTATGTGGTTTTAAATATTCTATGATGTTTTCTTATTTTGTTCTTTTGGTTATGTAAAACACATTTGATTGCCATCGTGTATGAAATGGGCTGTGCCTAGAAACTTGCATTGCCTTGACTTGCCTAAATTTGGAGTTGGTTTGCCATTTTTAGCAAGAACAGCTTCCCATTCTTCTGGGAAGTATTTCGACAAGATGTTGAAGGGAGTCTGTGGGTATTTTTGTGCATTTATCCAGTCGGGCATTTTTGACGTCAGAAGCCTAAAATGAAGACTGAAAATCTTTTATAGTTTATCTCAAATGTGTTTGACGTGGTTTGATGTGGTCAGGGCTCGCGAGTGCTTCCACACCAAACTCATTCCATTATGCCCCCAATCAAGCTTGGAACAGAAAAGTCTCCCCAAAAAGATCTCATTGAGTTGGAAAACTGGAATTTTCCAAAATGCTTATGGAGTGGAGAACTACAATTGGCTTACTCTACTGCTAGGAACAGTGCCGTGAAACGGATTTGCATTCTTCTCAAATTTTTAAAATTCTTGCACAGTTTCACCACTTAAATGTTCAAGCACATTTTTACTAAAATGCAAATTTTAAATGGTGATCATATTTATTCAGGAAAACTATTTGGCCCTGTGTAAAAAAATACTTGCCCCCATAACCTAATAACCGGTTGGGCCACGCAACAAATGAAAAGCAACAAGCGATCTATTTCAATGAGTCCTCCACATCTCGGTTGTGATATTTTGACCCAGTATTCCTTGCAGAATAGTTTTAATTCAGCAGCACTAGAGAGTTTTCAAGCATGAACAGTCTTTTTAAGGGCATACCACAGTATTTCAATCGAATTCTAGTCCAGACTGTTACTAGCCAACTCCAAAATCTTTTTTTTTTTTTTAAACCACTCAGAAGTTTACTTGCTGGTGTGTTTTAGATAATTGCTGCACAACACAAGTGCGCTTCAGTTGAGGTCACACACTGATGGCCGAACATTTTTCTTTAGGAATTTTTAGGAAAGAACAAAATTGAAGGTTCCATCAATCACAGCATGTGTCCCCAGACCATCAAACTACCACCACCATCTTTCACTGTTGGTATGATGCTGTGTTACATTTATACCAGATGAAATGAGACACATGAACACAACTTACAAAAAGTTCAAACTTTTGTCTCGTCAGTTCATGCAATGTTCTCCCAAAAGCCTTGGGAATTATTCTTTTTTTTCCCTCAAGATGAGCTTTTAGGGTTCTTTCTGGTCAGCCGTGCTTTTTTTTTTTTTGCCTTGGAACTCTGCCATGGATGTCCATTGTTGTCCAGTCTCTTCTTTACTGTCGAGTCATGACCACCTGACCCTCTCTAATGCAAAGTAGGCCAGCTTTTTTTTAGATGTGGTCCAGGGTTCTTTTTTTGCGACCTCCTGGATGAGGCGGCACTCCACTGTTGGTGTCATTTCTGTAGAACGACTGTTCACCACTCTTGTATGTTTTCTCCACTTGGACAGAATGGCTCCTACCGCGGTTGACTGTAGTCCTAAAGCTTCAGGAATGACTTTGTTTCTTATATGTTTTTGAAATTTGTTGGATCATGGCATTTGGTTGGCTCCATTTTGTCAGCCAGTTTTTATTTATGTAATTTATGAAGTGAACCGTTCAGGAAGAAATCAGGCTTGGTATGGTTAGTAAAAATGAACTCAGCTTTCCCAAAAAATGTGATGAGCCACAGAAGGCCCACTGAAGGGCCCTCCGTCATCTGTCAAAACAAATCGCTGATGCACGTCGTCAGCTGAGTACATGTGTGAACATGTTATACATCTTTTAAAAGCTGAGTTTCTGGAGATTTGAATGGTACCCTACATGTTACAATTGTCGAATTTGAACCGGAACTTGGGGAGACCTCAAGCGGAAATACTTTGTCACACAGGGACAGATCATTTTGAATAGTTTTTGATCCTTGTTAAATAAAATCATCATTTCAAAACATAATTTTGTTTACCTGGGTTATCTTCGATATTTATATTAGTTTGGTGATCTTAAACATGAAAGCAGGGACATAATGCAAAAAAAAGTTAGAATTTGAGAAATGGGCAAATACTTTTACATGGCCTTGTAAGTCTGCAATTGCCCCGTGATCAGTTGAAGGTCTACCCCGCCTAAGTGCCTGAAGATGGCACGACTGCGACCCTAATGAGGATAAGCAGTTCAGAAAATGTATAGATGCATTGCAGGTAGGGTGAGTAGATAGGTAGGTCGATACTTTATCGATCCTGTACAAAATTCTGGAAAGCAGCAGGTTCAACTTTACCCGCATCATCATTGTAAAAGTGTTTCTTGTGTGTAGTGAAACTTACAATATTCATGAGGGCCAGGATGTACTGCTCGATGTCCTTACGACCATGGTAGCCCACCATCATCTTGTCAGCCACCACCAGCGTCTCCACGTAGCGCTCCCAGCTCACCGAGCGCTTTAGTGGCAACTGGCCTCGTCCGACATGATGAGGAGGCGTCTTCAGCGTCCTCTGCCACCATGATGAGCTCTTCACTGACTTCTCATCTAAGGAACAGGATGCACATTTTGATCATAGTACCACATGCTGCATATCCTCTCAACAAAGCCACAAGAATGATTTCTGAAAACCCCATTCCAAGACTAGTGGCTGGATAAAGACTAACTCTGATGCTATTTTAACTTTAACTTTTGTCATAAAATGAATTATATATTTACTCAGCAACGCCCTGTCACACAGACTTGGTCACAAATGGGAACTCAGACACCACCGCAGTCCACAATGCAGTCGGCCATGTGGTTTGACTCCGGACCTCACCGCTAATTCTAAAATAGGCCAGAATTGTTCCCATTCTTACCAATGACTCCACAAGACTGGCCCTTGTACTGATGGCGGAGGGATGAGCGCTTATAAACCACATGGGGGCGCCCCTCAGCCCGGTCCCCTCTCTCCGGTTTGGTTTGGTTTGCTGATGAAATAAGAGGTTCGATCAGGTACTCTTCTCCCCCAGCAACAATCACCCCCTGCTGCAGAAACAAAACAACACAATGCAACAGTCACAGTGAAGCCAATTGCAAATTTCGATACCGTGCCAGTCCCTACGGATCACTTGAGGGAACACCAAGTCTTTGCTTTTCATGGTTTCATGCAAGTCAACTGACCGCGATTGTGCTGTTGTCCAATTTACAAGAGAAAAAGCCATCAAGATAATTACACGACAGTATATCTATTACTATGTAGTCATAATTGCCATCACCGATACACTTTGATCGGGCTCTTTGTTATATAGTATGAATGGGATACATGGAACACATTCAGACAAACCCATGTGAAAGCATGCATGAGAAGAGCGAGATGAACCCATCGCACACGGGGTGACAACACTTTTGATTCTGTTTAGATCTGCCCGCCTCAACTCAGAGCCAGCTTCTCCGTTCCATCCACCGCGGCAGCTATCAAAGAGCATCTAATCCCATAATAAAGTTAGTGATGCTCCCGTGGACATACCACCCGCTCGCTGGATGAATGTGTTCATGCTGGCCTGCCCAACAAAGTAATTAAGTGTGTGCTTTATTAACGCTCCGTGAACACATCTAATCTTCAGCTGCGCATGCAAGTGTTATTGTGGGGCCTGCTGTGTGTGGTGAGAGGATACACAGCTACACTGAGATACGACTGTAGGGAAATGGGCTCGGACAAATAAAATGATCAGCGTCAAATTTCAAAATGTTAAGTGTATGCCAGCCCTCTGTTGTGGTGTCTGGAAGGGACTTCATGACAGTATGAGGCAGTTCAGATGGCAATCATAGTTTACAAAAAGATAAGTAAATGTACTGGTGCTTTGGATGGTTGTTTAAACTTTCAGAGTGTTCAAAACAGGTGTTTGGCACATCTTTATGTCTTTTGTGCCTTGTTGACTGCTGCTTTGTGCTTTTTGACTGACCTAATGATCTCTTACATTTTTAAAAACTGCCTTAAAATAATCTTAAGACACGCCTGTTCAGCAGTGATTAGAAGCTGGGTATTTTCAGCAAATTTCAGAGCCTTTGGAAGTCCACTTTGTGGTTCAGCTTTGGGACAAAGTATGAAGGGTTTCTTCAAATCCAGCTGGCTCTGTGTTCTCCTGGTTCTTTCTGTGCAATACTGTGAATGCCTCTTTTAGAGAGTAGTGTTCAAATGTGCCTGCAGACAGGGCATTTTAAAATCAGATCAAAATAAGGCATCCACTTTCTATCGCTCTTGTTCTCATTGGGGTCGTGGATGAGGGTCAAGAAAAGCAAATACTGTAAATAATCCATCAATTCATCTGGGCAATTTGCATGAAGGCTCTGTGCATTTGTGGCTTTTCTACATACTCCGGCTTCCTCCGACGTTCAAGAAGCATTCAGCAGGTCACTTTCACAGAAGACTAAAAATATTCTTTCGGTGTGAAAGCGAATGTGGATGGTGGTCGTCTATACGTGCCATGCGATTGTCTGGTGACCAATCTATACCATCACTCCCCCAAAGTCATCTGGGGTAGGCCCCAGCTCACCCATGAGCCTCAACAGGATAAATGGTCAAAATGGATACGTGATGGCGACAGGTTGAATTAATTACATTTCCATCATTTTATATCCTGAACACGTATCTTCGATTCAAAGTCCAATTATATATACGGACGGAGATGATCGGGAGTACAGGGGACTGACGGAGGACTTCATGGACTGGTGCCTGCAGAACCACCTCCAGATCAACCCCAGGAAAGCTAAGGAGTTGGTTGTGGATTTCTGCAGGAAACTGTCTTCACCTGCACCGATGAACATCCAGGGTACGGTCATTGAGAGGGTGACCTCCTGCAAGTACCTGGGTGTTCTTCTCAACAATGAACTAGATTGGTCTAACAACACGGACTCTCTGATCAGGAAGGGGCAGATATTCCTGCTCAGATAACTGAGGTCTTTTGGAGTTCAGGGGTCACTCCTTAAGACCTTCTATGACTCTGTGGTGGCCTCAGCCATTCATTATGGCATAGTCTGCTGGTCAGGCAGCATCTCAGCCCGGGACAGAGGGATACTGGAACGACTGGTCAGGAGCGCCAGCTCTGTCCTGAGCTGCTCCCTGGACACTCTGGAGGAGGTGGGCAACAGGAGGATGCTAGCCAAGCTAAAAGCTATGATGGACAGACCCTCCCATCCCCTCCAGACCACCCTGACAGCACTGGGCAGCTCCTTCAGCCAGAGACTGATACACCCACGCTGCAAGAAGGAGAGGAACCGCCGCTTGTTCCTGCCGACTGCTGTCAGGCTATCGAATAGACAGACCTGAAAACCTGGACTCACGCCCACTCACCCATTTTATATAATATATAATTAAATATGTTTTTCTATATATATGGGCGGCCCGGTGGACCAGTGGTTCGCGCGTCGACTTCACAGTGCAGTCCGGTTTCCTCCCACATTCCAAAAACATGCATGGCAGGCTGATTGAACACTCTAAATTTTCCCGAGGTCTGAGTGTGAGCGTGGATGATTGTTCGGCTGTGTGTGCCCTGCGATTGGCCGGTTCAGGGTGTCCCCCGCCTAATGCCCGAAGACGGCTGGAATAGGCTCCAGCACCCCCCGCGACCCTTGTGAGGATAAAGCGGATTGGAAAATAGATGGATGGGGATATATGTGTGTGTGTATATATATATATATATATTGTCTACTTTTGTTCTTCTACTTCTCCCTTTCATAATTTTGCTGCTGTAAATTGGGAATTTCTCCACTGTGAGACAAATAAAGGGTTTCTTATCTTTTTTTGTTTTTGTTTATGCCTAAATGATTTGGCTTTTTCATTTTCAACCACACTTTGTATACTGGTGATATTGAAAAAATAAATAAATAAACTTGGAATTTGCACTCTTACCAGGCCATTGCAGTTGCTGAGGGCCACTTTGCTGGAATGCGGCTGGTCCTGGAGGTGTCCGACATAATGGCAGTGGGGAGAATAAGGCTCACTCCAGGCTAATCTGCCTCTTTTCCAGTACTCCACCCTAAACTGGTGGGCTAACAGGCCTCCCTGCAGCGTCAGGTTCAGCATGAAGTTGTTGCGTGACGTAGATAGCTGATAGTAGAGCTGAGAGATGGACGAAAGTTAGAGTTGAACATAAAGCAACATTTTATAACTACTTTATGATAATGCAATTTAAAAGGCAATTATACAGAGGTGTCAATCGATGTTGTTTCTTCTGTACTGCGTCTTCTTCTGTGGTAATGAGAGGCTTTTGTGTGCAGAGTCTCTCCATTGGGTCCTACGCGCACTGGAATTGCAATCTCATAGTGGCCAAGACTGGACAGGAAGGTAGCTATGGAAGGAAACAAAATGAAGGCATAAAACAAAAATAAATTCAGAAAGGCTTCAGATTGATCACGCATTACTTTTAATATTGAGTCACTGGTGGTGTATTGGTACATTTGCCAGATTTCAGTGCAGGTAAACAGGGTTCAGTTCCCACACAGCCACTATGTGAGAATGAATCTTTGTCTGTCTCTATATGTGTCCTGCGACTGATTGACGACCAGTCCAAGGTGTAGTCCACCTTTTGGCCGGGATAGGGTCAAGATCCGCAATAGCAGGATTAGCATATAGAAAATGGATAGTTTTAATATTTCTTAAAGAAACTGATTCAAGCGGCCAATGAAACAATGTTCGGGAAACTATTTTTAGATTGTTGCTGGCACTTTCACTCTGGCTACGTCTTCAGCAAGACGCAAAGGGATGTCTCATGATTACTCTCAAACTATATACAGTACTTCAGTCTGTCCCAATCTGAACCAGGGTCTGGTGGAAGAGATTTACAGTAAAAAAAATAAAAACAATACAGAGCACCAAATACTCAGTGTTAATTACATCCAACGTATGGCCTCTGGAGAGCAGCAGCTGCCGCACTGTTCAAGAATTTCTCATAAAAAAATAAGCATTTCCTCTTCTCACAAACAATGAGACAGGTGCTATTGTCCTGACAATTCTGACAATAAATGGCAGGGTGTTAATTAGTTGTCAGTATTGTTACCCTCCACGGACGACAGTTCATGAGACCTCACAAACTACAAAACGTATTTGTCACTCACAAACAAGGCAACAATGAAAGCCACCTACACACATTAATTTAATTCAATTCACGTTATTTCAAAAAGATCCTCATGAAATACCGCTGGAAATAAAAAATAAAGTGATTAAATGGGTAATGATTGTGTTGGTGCTGCTTTTAGAGTTGCTTCAAGTCACAACAATAAATATGAAACACATGTTGCAGTGCAGTGCTGTTTGGGTATTTTAACGGAACAACAACACCGTGTCTTAACCACATTCAATCAATTAGAGGGGAGACATTTACATGCATGGTTAGATGGTGATGACAGTTCTCGTGTTTATATATCGATTGACTACAGATGATTCCAAAGGCATGCGGAGACACACCTCTTGACTTCACATCTAAAAAAAAAAAATGTGACATCTGTTTTAAAACACGTTCTATGATGTTTTCTGGAGAAGCAGTTTTGCTTTTGCACTCGCTTTATCAGACCTAGGAATGTTTTTTTTTTTAACTTGTCAAGTTCTAAATCACCGAAAAAAGATGAGTCATTTAATTCTACTGATTGTTAGAAAAATTATTGAAATTATTTTGTCTTTTTTTTTTTATAAGATTTAAAAAAAAAAAAATTTATAGCATGTCTTTCCCTTTCTGCATCCATAATATGCAGATGATCAGAGAGAACTTTTGGCTCTCACCTCACCTCCGATTGAATGATTAAGATGTGAACCTCAAAATATGAGTTGTGCATCTATTTCTATCTGCCAAAGTTGATAAACTAGAATGCTTTTTACCGCAGATTTAATCTTTTCATACATCATGACTCATGAGAATAGAAATGTGTGAACATGCTAAATTTAGGCCATCTCATAAATGCTCCCAAACATCTACGAGCAGGGCATCACCCTTGTTTCGCTTATCAGCAGTGGAAGGAAATACTCTGGATGGAAAATGGTCCTCCCTCCACACGGGGCATGAGGTCAACAGACGCTCAGAGCAAAAAGCCTCTTTTTGAAACAATAGTCACAAGAGCAGTAATCTACAGTGATATACTTCAAACTCCAATAAGAGTGGAGGGAGTTTTCTGCATATTACATTACACTAACAGACTTTCAAAGTAGTGGTAGCGGAATATTTGTAAAAAGATAGCACTCATACAAAGGATGACAATGGAATACCAGAACACTGTAACGAATCATTATTGTAAGAAATGCAATATGTCAGTCATTATCTGTAATAAGATTTGTTCTTATTTTCAGGCAATCCTATTTATCTGTTGTTTAGCATCAAACTGTTTTAGCCGTTTATTCCGGTTGCAACAGTTGGAGAATGGGCCCTCCAATAATGCCTCTTGTGCAGTGTCAGTGTGTTTCTCTCGTGAGGAGGGGAACTTGGTTAACCGATATATGTTTCATTGGAGAAGCCAAATTGCATCATCATAATTTTCTGTGAGTCACTGAAAAGCAGACCCCATTTATGTGTGTTTTTAATATTAAGTACACTATGCAATGTGACTTAAACCTACCACAGATAAAAACATCACTGGTACCCGGCCTTTAACGGGCTTTCATTTTTGAATATAGATTTACTTCTTGTAACATAAATAGATAATAAAACTACACTGTAAAAAAAATAAAAGTTGAGTGAACTCAAAATACACCATTAAATTGGCCATTTCCCCCAAAATATTTAATGTTTTGCGAATATGACAAGTGGCTTTGCTCCATTTTCAAGAATGAATAACGAGTTTACAGAATTAATTGTCCATTGTATTATCACCTGACTTAAAGAAAAGTAAAAAAAAAAACAAACAACCTCAAGAAGCTATTTTGGGGCAAAAAACTCGCTTGCTTTGTTTTGTTAACACTGTTACCATAAACGTCAATAATTCATATTTTAACATACTTAAAATACTGTTTTAGCCCCCCAAAAATACAAGTTGTGTTTTTTACAGTGGAGTGGTTTTCAAATATGAGTAGGCATACTTTATGAGAAAGTAGCGAAAAAAAATAATAAATAAAATGTGATTTCTGAAGACTCATGACATTTAAAGTTGGACAATTCAACAAAATATTTTGTTGTTATGAGAATTGGCTTTTCTGCATTTCACAACAAAGAAATAAGAGTTTACAGAACGATTCTGCCAATTATTGAACGCAAACTCAAAAATATAACTAAAAAGAACTTGCTTGCATTGTTGCACTAGTAGTGTTGCCATAAATTTTAGTATGTTTTTCCATCTCTCTCTCTCTCTCTCTGTCTGTCTGTCTGTCTGTCTGCGTGCATGTCTGTCTGTCTGTCTGTCTGTCTGTCTGCGTGCGTGCGTGCGTCACACGTTCGACATTAATCGTTCTACACCGGTACCCACAGTGGGTATTGTAGGTAAATAAACGCATGACTTAGCTTTAAAGAGTTTTAGGCGGCAAGTGTGGGATGCCAGTAGCATATATAAGCTTCCCACTGCCCGATAAACCATCCCCAAATTTTGAGACGCTAGATTAATGTAGCTGACTAGGTTTCTCAAACGCACCTTGACTGACATGGCAATTAAAAATCTCACCAGGCAACCACAGCCATCACAGATTGTCAAGTTTGTCCATCCCATCCACCTGCATCGTCTCACGACCCACGACCATCCTATTCTCTCCACAGTGGCCTGAAACGAGGCTGCTGTGGCCACCACAAACTTTCTGTAAACGGATCCCAAGTGAATTTCAGAAGTTTACTCTCGGTGCATGTTAGCAAACAGCTCTCTATTTATATGTAAATTGCAATGAGCCTGTACAGTGAGTTTGCAGATGATTACATTATTGTCCCAGGATAAATAATTTAGTATTCCTTCTAAGCTGATACTGTTTATTGCATTGAGAAATACTAAATATGTGACCTCAAACTGAAACCTCCTGCAAAAGAAAAACTATAGCTTGAAAAGTGTGGTTCCTAAAAAAAGCAGCATGGCAAACGTTTAAGACAACTGGCTGTGATGGGGTCAGATGTCATGTTGAGGAAATATACAATTACATCTTTGTTCAGGGTGACTAGACATGTACACTCTTTCCCTTTGGGGGATTTTGGTAATTCGAGACTCAAGTGTATGTGGGGGATGGGGTCACACTGAGAGACCTGGATCTGTTTCACGAAATGTGAGGTGGGCAGCCACGCGTCTGTGCAACAAATGTTAGATTTGTGAGGAGGGTGGGCTGGAGCCAGGAAATGCAGGGGGGGCGGGGAATTCAAGTTATGTCGATCTTTGGTGTGCATGAGCCATCAATGGAGCCAGGAAATGCAGGGGGGGCGGGGAATTCAATTTAATGTCGATCTTTGGTGTGCATGAGCCATATGAACTTTAAAGGTGGTCAGACCCCCATCACAATGTCAAGCATTTTGACAAGGTGTCCAAACCACAAAATAATTCAACATTATTAATAAAACATTTTTATATATCATATAAAGTGCCCTGTGATTGCCTGGCGACAATTAGAGGTGGACATTTTTTTCCGGGAATCCCTTCACCTGAAAACACTGGATTGGGACAGGATAGGATAAAAAGGTCACGGGAGCAGTTGGAAGTGGGATTATCTAGTAAAACAACAAAAAAACGTTTGGACAGATGCACAACCATTTTTAGTGTATCTCCAAAATGGGAGCAGGACGGAAGTAGGAGTTGTTTTGATCAGGAATTGGACAGGACCGTTTTTTTTATGGTCCGGCACTGGGATGAGACGGGATATTTTTCTGTGGAAGTGGGATGGCTACTCCCATATCACCCTCTAGCAATCATTCCAGGGCACACCCCGCCTCTCGCCCAAAGTCAGTTGGGATGGGTTACAACACACCCGCAACCCTACTGAGGAAAAGCAGTATCGAAAATGGATGGATATCTAATTAAATCTTTTTACCTCTATAAAGCTGAATTCCATCAGGTGCACAATACAGTATTATGTACAAAGCAACTGTAGTGTCTAAAAATGATTCAGAATGAATGATTACAGATGTTGTGTGGATGACTTTCTGAGGTTAACTTTACAATGTCACTTTCCAAATCCATGATTTCAGGAGATCGCATAAGCAATAGCTGTTTTGTTGTTTGCTTGTTTGTTTGTTTTTTTCTTTTTCAAAATCAAGTTTTGTCCGTCCACTTAATATTTTGCAAGGTTTTTTTTTTTTTAAGCTTTGTTCGAATATGAATGGACACAGGTACTGTGGATGATACTACTGGATGTAACTTCCCTGGCAGGATTAATGTTTGGGTTTACAGATAGCTGCTAAGTCGTAACCGTCTCCTCTCACCTTGTGATTGTGCAAACTCATCTCTGCGACCTCCTGCGACCTCTGCGGCACCCATGACGACAACGACAGTGCAGATCAGTGCAGTCCTCCATAGCATTTCCATGATCACTACAGAAGTAGCTATAGTAACAGAATTCAGTGCAGTGATTCCCGGGCTTCGGTCCCAACATGTCTCCTGCCCTCTCTGGCGCCCCCTCGCCTAGCAGTGGGACAGCTCAAGAGTCTGATTAGCCATGGCTTGAGGAGGTGTGGAGTCAGACATGGCAGCTTCTCTCGAGCGTCTCTCTCAGCAAGTAATGATGGATCCAGGAGGAGGTCTCCAGATGTGAACCGACAGACCCACGAAGAAACCAGTTTGAAGGCAACTGTATGAGCAAACTCTTCGTCGCAGCCCTGCAAAGGGAAAGTTTAACAACATGAGGGAATTTGAAGAAAGAGATGAAACAAGGCAAATGCAGGCTTTGTGAAAAATAAAGCTGTTTTACAATATGTAAACCCAGAAGGGTCAGGGTCTTGAGCTCCGAGTATTGCACGTCTCAAAGCTAATCAATCCTGGCTTTGGCAAAGGCCAAACACCCTATCTTTCACTCTGATGGTCAAAGACAACGGCAAGTTCAAACCTGAGGCCCCCTGGGCCTCAGTCTTTAAGCTGCCTGCCCACCGGAAAGAGTTCAAACACAAAGAAAGCATTGACGCTGTTAAAAGCTGTGCTTAATGCCCAAACAGGGACTTAGGTGGGTATTATGTCAGAGATCTAGGGGTAAAATGAGCCAATTTGAGAGGAGCAGCAGGTTGCCATCACCGCTATGCTGGCTGGCTGTGCTGTTGGTTGCATGGCCGAGTGAGTTGCAGGCTGAACGCTTGACTGTGCAGCTTATAATCGGCTAACATTCTGGCAAGTCAACTGCTACTACAGTCGGGTCCATTTGAGACTCAGCGGAAACGTTAAGGGAGCCGATAAGATAAGAGTTACTATTCATCAATCACAATGCTAACTTGATTAGCATTCAGAAGAGTGCATACCACCACCGAGTCTGAATTCTTACCAAAGTGAACAAAGATTCGTGGAGCACCGTGTTAGACGTATGTTCGTTGGCATATGTATCGTCAGTAAGCAGGCCACCTCTCAGAAGATCACGTAAATTACCAAGAGGCTGTTTAATTTTTAAAAATACATTTTTACACTTTATGAGTTCTTCCTTCACCAATATACCATGCCTCTACAAAGGTTTTATATTAATTGTGCAGTCTTGCTAAAATTCTGTCCAAAAAACTAAGGCCCCTTCACATTGCATTTGAGCGCCTTAAATCTACTGACACGCTGCAATGGAAAAACTTCAACCCTGTATCGGGTGTAGAATCTCCACATCCAATATACTTTACCATTTTTTTAATTGAACCGAAAAACATGGAAGTGGCTTGCAACAAAGAGAAGGAACAGATGAGATAAATGTTGAGAGAAGATACATTTTGATACTGAAATGCCATGCCATTCTCTGACTGCACCCATGCGCGACAGTTTAGTCATGTTCTGCTGCATCACTCGATATACAGCGGACCTTACATGCCAGCCAACAAATGGCGAACAAAACAATAATTCCTGTATAATTTGGGAACTACAAAAGCAAGGTCACGGCAGACCAAAATGTAGCCCATCTGACAGCTTTCAAAATGTCCAATGCATTCCAAAAAGAAAATGGATGAAAGAACACATACAGGAGTGTAAGATACAGTTTCAGCAATATCAAACCAAGGTCCTTCTAATCATAAATTGCCCACATCATTCGGTGCATTTGTGACTCTCACTCAAATATTTCCTCGTCGGAACTCAATTTTGACCATGTGCTGGGGCTTTTTTGGGATCAAAAACGTGATCTCACCCAAGGCAATTTAGTGATTGTGTTCCTTTTTTAAAATTTTCCTTTGTTTAAAGAATTCAAAGCTCACCAATGAGAAGCATCATGCTACTTGTGGACAGGTCACACTAACCCAGGGATGGGGAAACTCCGGTTGCTCAAGAGCCATATCCTGCCTGTTTTAGATCTCTTCCTACGCCTACACACCTGATTCAATTGATCATGATTGTTTCAGGCTTCTACGGAGCTTGCTGATGAGCTGATCGTTTGAATCAGGTGTGCTGAAGCAGAGAGAGATCTAAAACAGGCAAGATCTACTCTCAAAGAAGCGGAGTATCCTACTGTTGCAGTAACCAATCAGCTCCTGAGATCTACACAATAGGTTCTCAAAATTACTCTCAGTATATTTTTTTAAATAACTTCTCTTTGCTAATGGACCTCTCCTTTTTATTTCTTGAAGTGATTTAATTACATGAACGTAAAAGCTGTTGACATGAAAATGCACAATTCAAATGAAAAAAGGAGAGAGAAGAATAAATATAATTTCCTAAAATCGTTCAGACCTATCATATATGCATTGCATTATAATCAAATTTGACATACAGTACATAAAAGATTAGTATGGAAGAAAGCCTATTTCCACAGCCTGTTCCTGTGGTGACAACAAACAGTTCACAGTCGATGATGGTGCGATCTGAGTTATACCCCGTTGATTATGGAATCCACAGTGGTTTTAAATATATGGCAAGAAGTTAAAGATTAAAAGCAATGGTGCATGTATAAATGTCACATGGGTAATTATAATGATGTACAGCTCGGATTTTTTCAATTGCAGGATATGAAGGGCCACAGAGCTCCCTTTCAGCAATAGCAACTAGACTTAGGCAATGTTTAGCACAGTGGTTCTTAACCTGGGTTCAATCAAACCCTAGGGGTTCGGTGAATCGGTCTCAGGGGTTCGACGGAGCCTCTGCCATGGAGGGTAAGACACACGCGACTCAACATGTCGATTTTCGTGTTGACCCGCCCGCTTGGCCATCACTGGCTGCAGATGATCACATGACATTGCTTGTCCAATCAGTGCTGTGGAAAATTTAGTTTACCTAGTAGTCAAAGTGTGACTGTCGTGATAGTACAGCGTACAACTTTAAAAAAAAAAAGTATACTTATCTCTTGAAATTTTATTTACTTTTTTTTTTGTTTTTAATAAATGGAAAACAAAACGAAACATAAATATCTATATATATATATATATATATATACCGTAATTTACGGACTATAAGCCATGACTTTTGTCACACGCTTTCAACTCTGCGGCTTATTTCATGAAGCGGCTTACATAAAGACTTTTCTAACGGCCGCCTGTGTACCGTCTTTCTTTGTAAATATCTCATGTTACAATATGGGCACCTGCAGCTTATACACAGGTGCGGCTTATGTGTGTACAAAATATTTTTTTCCTTTAAAAATGTAGTGGTGCGGTTTATAATCAGGTGCGGTCTATAGTCCAGAAATTATGGTGTGTGTTTTGTTTTTTTCACTAATGAAGGGTTCGGTGAATGTGGCTGTGTCGTGTTATGCAAGGTCAGGTTTCAAATGATCTGATCCACTCTTGGCATTATTGTGATGTATTGTTTTTTTTAAACAACCGGATTAATTTCAACCAAAAATATGCAGAAATCCATGGCTCTGTGAGATAATTGAACTCTCATTTCCATGCTCTTTTCTTCTACTATGAAAGTGATTCATAATAAATAAATAAATACATACATTATTTCTCCTATCTTCCGCCAGTTACAAGAATAAGGGAAAACAAGTCAGATAAGAACCAGGATCAGGAGTCTCATTTTCATAGGGATCCCTTTCTTTGACTGGACTCTCATTTTTCCGACTCGACATTGCAGTGTCAGCTAAACTCCTACACTTCTCACTGCTCGAAAAGTCTGCCCCTCCCTCCCTTTCCTACTTCCCTCAAAGCCGTCTGGGGAAGAGAAGAGCAAACGGAGACGCCACACGGGCCCAGATGGCTGGCAGCTCACCAACTGCAGCCAAAGGTAATCGGAAGCAGATGGGAAACCTTTTGGTGACGAGAGCAGGGGAGCAAGTTTCCTCGTGAAAACGAGTGGGTGGGAGGGGGGGAGGGTGGGGGATGTAAAGCCCCGGGGAATGAGGGAGAGACAGCAGAGAGCGAGCTGCTCAGGGCGGGCTGAGCGAGCCATTCAGTGTTCCCTGGCTGAATGCAGCATGAAGGAATGGCAGCGTGTACATTATTGTCTTATGGTAAATTTTAAGCAGCAGTGGGATGGTACGGTATAGGAGCGTTTCGGTAAAACACTGAGCACTCTTTGTACTGTTACTGCTTGCCTTCTCCACTTTGTGGAACAAGTGAAAGTTTCTCTCTTCCCCTCCCTCAGGCTTTCTCACAGCCATTTCCTGCACAGGCCCAAGTCCACTACGTTTCATTACCTCTGCTCCCACTCTCGATTTATGGAGGGGTTTATTCAACTTGCAGCTTGATATCAAATGCTTTTCATTACTTCAACTCTCATCTTGTTATTTTTTTTTTTTTTCAGACCGAGAGGGGGAAACTAGACCTCCCCAATGCAGTTGCCTTTCATGTCAGGCTTCTTCAAACAATCGGCGGACACACAACAACATGCATGCACTATTTCATTAACTCTCCCTCAGTGAGAGATCAAGTCATAAAAAGACTTCTTGCATATGGTGGCGATGTCTTGCGCGGACCCTCTGAGGCAAAAGAAATAAGTTGATCACAAGGCCAAACGAGTGCATGCCCCTTGCTTGGATAAAGACATTTGACGAGCCTTGGAATAGACTGTAGCAAGCAAGACAAGAGAAAAATTGGACCGAGTTGCAGACAGGCCACACAGTTTTCAGAGCAATCACATTTTGCAAAAAAAGAAAAAAGGGGGAAAGAAGAAGGAGAGAAGAAAGGGGTCGTTGTTATAACGAGAGGGAGAAAAGTTGGACCACTCAGGATAATTGGGTGGGAATTAAAGGCTGGACCAAATTCGCAATGTAATGATGCTAGCCGGCGCAGCGGCCATTTGACAAATCTTTTTTTAGGGAGCCAGTGCACACTAAGTGGGAGATGGGCTGTACAGTGAGTTTATAGTTCATGAAAAAAATTAAGTTAACTATGCTGTCCTTGTCTTTAACTGCTGCCAGATAGTGTGCAGCTATCCCAAAACTAGCTCACTAATCTAAACCATATGACCGACTCAGTAAAGTTTGTGTGGCGCAAACAGATGCTAAGTGTCCCTCAGTCTCACTTCAAGTCAAGCACCCGCTCACCTCTCTCTCTCTCTCTCTCTCTCTCTCTCTCTCTCTCTCTCTCTCTCTCACACACACACACACACACACACACACACACACACACACACACACACACACACACACACACACACGCAAACAGAGTCTGCACTTTGATCAGTGTGTAGCCCGTGAATCTGCTTCAGATTCAGTTTATTATTGCGTTGAAAAGGCGGTGCGGCTTCCCTTCTTCTAAAAAGACCTTGAGGCTGTCGGATCAAATGGCCCGTAAGAATGTCACAAGTCAGATGCAGCGTTTCAGACCGCTTCAGCAGCAATTATTCCCTCATAGCTGTCTTGAAAAAACAGACAGATATTCTAAGGGATCTCCACATGAAACCCCTGAACAGGTGATGGACATAATGCAAAGCAGAGGGTCTCTATCTCAGACTAAACTCTCACTCTGTGTCTGGTATAAAGACAGAGGAAAAGAGGAGCAGGCATTCCTCTCTCCATTTCCCCAAATAAACAGTGCAGATGAAAAGTGGGAACATAAACAGGCCCGTGAACCTCCGACGTGAACCCCTCACTCTGAAAATGGGCCTTGTAAATCTGAAACAATATTTAGAGAGGGAGAGAGAGAGAGAGAGAGAGAGAGAGAGAGAGAGTGCTGACTCGACATTGACTGAGTGCAAACACTCACAGCAGAAGCTCATATTCTCCATCAAATGTTATTCAAATCATCAACGTGAATCTTCTTTAATGCTGCCATCTAAGTCGCATCCACAAAGAACCAAGGGTATTGGAGGACAGACTCGACTACAATAGACCGCAATAGTTGGCAAACCTTGACCTGGAAAGTGCTTGTCAGTGTCCTCTGGTGGAGAGCACTGGCATTTCTGCGGGGAAAATGTGTGTATCCACCATTCAACAAGAGAAAGTCCATCCATTTTCAAGACCGATTATTCTCATTAAGGGTGCGGGTGTGAGGAGCTGACTTTGAATGAGAGGCGGGGTACACCCTAGACCGGACACCAGTCAAACGCAGGGCACATATTATCCAGCTAAACAGCCATTTATGCACACATTCAGACAAATGGACAAAATAGAGTCTTTAATGAAACAAACGTACATGTTTTGGGGATGTGAATGCGAACATGCAAATTCCACACAGAGAGCCCGGATTTGAACCCCCATCATCAGAACTGTGAGGCCCATGAACCACTTCTCCACTGTACCTGATCATCTAATTAAACACGATATTTGCATAACACAATATGTGCAAATATTGCATCCACATAATTAAGATGCTGCATGCAGATAAGGATCCACATCATTTAAGACACATAAAAATGACTCATTAATTCATTTGCTAACATCAACGTATTAATCAATCAACCATAATCATTTAGCTCCAACTCCCTGACCACCCTGGTTGCCCCTTCACGTGTCCCTAATTGTCAGCTGTTGGTCACCTCTTCTGTCCCCCATCTCTCTCTCTCTCTCTCTCTCTCTCTCTCTCTCTCTCTCTCTCTCTCACACACACACACACACACACACACACACACACACACACACACACTACACTGACTGCTGTCATTCGGCAACGAGGATTTACCAAGCTATTCCCTTTTTCAGAACAAGACACGAATTGAATATATCATAGCCACTCTTCTAAATGACATTTTAATGCATCACAGCTAAATCAATATGCAGAAAACTGTTAGGCAACTCAAGAAATCAGGCGGATGCTCCTCAAAAAAGCGTGTCATTTGAGCGGGTTTTGAGTCTAGCATTGCATCAGTAAGAGTACCTGGACTCGGCGACCTTACCTCTCCGTGTCCTCGGCACAAGTTTCCGCTGCGCCTGCCTGCTGTCTGTGCACGGTCTCAGAGCGAAGGAGGCGCCGGCGGCTGACTGAGCCGAGCTGAAGGGACTTGACTCCTTCTCTGTCAGCCCAGAACCATCGAGCTTCCTGAAGTTAGCTATAATGTTACACTTGAACTTCCGGTTACATTTAGAAAATAAAATGTATTTTGAAAGTAATGCATAGCATTGTAATCTGGTAAATGTACTTGGATTACAAGGTATTCTACGTTATGTTTTCTTTACACACAACACCGTGTTTTATTTTACTGCTGTTCATACTTTCCTACCAGTATGTTATAAAATGAAGTCCCCATGAAATACATACTTGTACTTGCCATGTCGAGGCTTTGATCCTATAAAAATAAATTAATTTTAACAATCAATAATTAATGTCTAATAATCATCTTTCCTACGTATTTTTGTCCAGGAAAAGATCTACAAGAAAAAGTTGTAGCGGTTGTAGCAGTGATGGAACATTGTCATTTCAATTTGATAAAGTGATGTTTCCAACTTTGTTACATTATGAGAGATAATTATTGTATTGTCGATCAGTGTCTTAATATCATTATTTATGATTACTTACATAACACTGCTACTAGAATCCACACACCTTCAAAACCATCACTTTTTTGAAAACAAAAAACAGCATGTTTGTTGCACAATTAATGTTGTATCTTCAAAAAGAGCAACCCATTTTCAGCATTTTAGATTGTTCAATAATTTTAAAAAAAGAAGAAAAAAGGAAGAAATAGAATAAGAGAATAAGACATAAATGTTGAAACAGAAAAACAGACTCATATGGGGACTAACCAATAGTAGAGTTTTCTAAAAACATACACTGACCTCCTGACAGTGGAGAAAATTAATCGTCATTCCGGCAAATTTGTTATTGCAGATGTGTGAATTACTCTTGACCTGATGTGCCTTTTAGACTCTGTCAGTGCAAGAGTTGAAGAAGTACTTCTGCTTTTACCTGTCTTTTATTTGAGTACAGTGTGTGACGAGTTTGGTCGCTTCAAAAATGTCTGTCAATCTCAAACAAAAGAAGCAATAAGGGGGCAGAAATGACTCTTTAAAGTTCTTTTATTTTGAAGAGTAGTATGTTCCGTTTCGTTCTTGTTTTAAAGTAGCTTGATGAAAAAAGACTGACTGTGTACGTCACTCTAGAAGCCAGACCAGCAGCTGTCATCAGTGAATGACATAACGGTTGTGCTCACACTAAACGTGGAACGGGCAAGGAGAAAGAAGGTCGAATCGTTTATTGCATTCGAATGCATCCAATGGCAGAGTCTTTTATCTGAGCATGAACATGTATCTAATTATTTTACATTCTTGAAGATATACACCTCACAATCAGCTTCACACGAAACTTCAACTGCACCAAAAAAAGTATATTTCCGAAATGCATATGACTGTTCTTTGGAACTGTGGCCCGTTTAACAATGTTCCTCAGGGAGTTGGTCACAAAGCAGCGAACCTCTTCCATCCTTGCTTGTGAATGACTGAACTGTTCAGGGATGTTCCTTTTATACCCAATTACGACACTTGACTCACCTGTTTCCAATTAAACTGTTCACCTGTTGAATGCTCCAAACAGGTGTTTTTTTTTTGTTTTTTTTTTAAACATTCCTCAACTTTCCCAGTCTGTTGTTGCCCCTGTTTTCGGAATGTGAATTGCTGCAATTAATTTAAAAGTAGGAGAACATTGGCAAAAACAACAACAACAACGTTCAGCAGTTTGAACATTTAATATCTTGTATTTGTGTCTTGAACAGAGATTGAAAAGAATGAGCAAATATTTAGATTCTGTTTGTATTTACATTTTACATTACGTCCCAACTTCTTTGGAATTGCGGCTTGTAAAAAGTTTCTTCAATGTGTGTAAAGTCTAAACAGTTTGACTTGCAGGTATTTTGGTACACACTTTTCACATCTGTGAGGGTCATGGAGTTTTTGACGCATTTTCAAGACTGGCGCAAGTTTGGCACAAGTCGCAAAACTGTGTGGAGGTGGGTTGGACCGGGTGTTGGTAATTTCACAGACGCAAGCAAGCTGGCACATTAAAAAAGGGCAGTTTGCGCTGTTGTGGGCGTGAACACAGCTGACTTCATTCACCGCGTAGGCAGCTCCTCTCATTCCTTTTAAATGTGGCACACTGACTGTCTGGCAGGGAGGCATTTATGTTTGGAAAAGGACAAACACTATAGAAAATGGATAGCTGTAGTTAGTCTATGGTCCTTTTGATGACCACCACATCAGTTGGTCTTGGAGCCTTTGCAGTGGAGCCTTTGCAGTCAAGCTTGGAGCCTTTGCAGTCAAAACAAGAGATGTGGTTTGTTGATGTCATTCAAGGGCATAAGCTCATGGGAAATCTCACAAACATTGCAGATGATGCAACAGGATGACAGAAGTTAATGCCATTCCTAAGATTTCGTTGAGCAAACTAACCCTGTAAAAAAACAAGTGAAGTTTTAAGTTATTCCGTTGTGCGTCACATAGTATAGCCAACAGACAGGAAGAGAGGAGTTCCTCTATTTGTGCTGAAGAACTTCACCTTTCAGCCTGACAACATCCCATCCATCCATCCATCCATCCATCCATCCATCCATCCATCCATCCATCCATCCATCCATCCATCCATCCATCCATTTTCTGATCTGCTAATCCTCACAAGGGTGGCGGCGCATGCTGGAGCCAATCCCAGCTGTCTTCAGATAGTCGGCAGTGGAAACCCTGAACTGGTTACCAGCCAATCGCAGGGCACACACAACAGACATACAACCATTCACGCTCAAAGTCACACCTAGGGACAATTTAGAGTGTTCCATTAACCTGTCATGCAAGATTTTGGAATGTGGGAGGAAACCATAGTACCCGGTCAAAACCCACGTAGGCACGGGGAGAACATGCAAACTCCACACAGGAAGGCCACAGCCGAAATCGAACCCTGCATGTCTGCACTGTGAGGGCGACACGCTAACCAGTCGACCACCATGACAAAACATCAATTTAAATCAACAAGATTAAAGTCATTCAAATCTAAAATTTGTTGGTGACCTCAAGAGGCTGATGTCATCTCGATTTCACATATTTGTAGCCCTTTTAATGAGCACCATTGTCAAGTCAAGATATATTGCTTTCTGCCCAGTAAGACTGAATAGTGTCATGAAAACAAAAGCTGCGTCAAGGGATGTGCACACTGATGCAGCCAAGTCAATGAACATTTTATGGATCTGCTCCATGACAAATGTCTTTATTTTTCTTTTATTCAACGTTACATAACTTACATTGTCTTTGAGGGGTGGAGAGTCTGTGTTAGGGGAAAGTTTTTTTAATAGTTACTGTTATTCAAGTGATATAAAACACGGTAATCATAAATCAAATACCATACGCGATGCGTGTAGTAACTGTAAAAGGGCAGCCAATTCTTTGCCACTCACCCACCCCTTCATCACATTGACTTGTTGAATGCAGCAAGTTTAAATGCAACAGTTTTACCATAAATTCTTCCTTTCAAAGACAAGAAAGCAGTCAGAGGTGACACAGTGTGTCAGCCCTGTGAAATGTACATGTACTGTAGATGAAAAACGTGTGTGTGTGTGTGTGTGTGTGTGTGTGTGTGTGTGTGTGTGTGTGTGTCTGTGTACAAAACATACATTACGCACAGTATAGACATTACAAACAAAAAGTTTATGTGAAATTTCCAGTAGAATCGAAAATGCAAAAGCTACTATGCAGTATAACCTTTACAGCAAAATTCAGCACTGGTGTTTGATCCATGTATCAACCAGATCTTTGGGTACGACCAACCTCTGCGTCACAGAAAGACATAAATGAATGTCCGTGGAAATGTTTTAAAAATAATTATTAAAAAACACCTGTTGTGAATTTGACCACTCAGTTCTTTGTTAGAGAATAACATGATGTGCAACAAGTACTGAAGCATTAACAGTTAGAATCATGCTTTCAAAAGCTTAGAAAAGGTCAAATTAAGCCCACCTATAAAGACTATAGTCAGAAGTAATTTTTTTTTTTTTTTTTTTTGGTGCCCAGTTCACAAGCGCATGCATGCACGCACGAACATGCTTGGACGCACACAGCCATTCGGGAGAACTGCTCTTGTCACCATGTATTTTTGCAGGGCTGCCAGTTTTAAAATTGCAATTTGATTTAATTTGATTTGAACATTAACAATATCACAAAAAAATGTTCCAATAGTTTTTACAATCTTTAAATCTGTGTGAATATATTGAAAATGGGTCATCACTGTGAATGTGTTTGAGAAGTAAACACAAGTCTCACCAATTCTTAGCTTCAAATTTAGGTTTCAAAGCTGGTCTTCAACATACAACCCTCCAGTTCCGGAGGCATGTAATATCCATTTATTTCCAGGACTACAGTACAGTACACCTCTTGTCCTCACTGGGGTCACAACCTAACCGACGAAAGAAGGCGCATGGAGCTTCTGCCACCAGGAGGCCCAATGTTGTAACAGCAGCTTTGACCAGCCGTCTCACTATTTCTGGAACTAATATAAAATCACCCAGGAAGTGCTTTAGCTCACGGTACACTTGCCTAGAAGTGACAGCCATCGGCCTCGCGGTTGAGAGGTGATTGGTTTGAATCGCAGCTCTGGCACTTCCTGTAAGGTGTTTACAAAAGCTCTCCATCTTAAAAGTTCAAATTGTCATGGTCTCTTTCAAAAATAAATAAATAAAATCTGAAAATGTTACATGTTGTATTAATTTTCAATGAAAGCAAAATATGGAAACTACAATGTATGCCACCTATAACACCCGGCATGTCTGAAACGCAAAAAAAAAAAAAAAACGCTTTCCGTGCTGTGGAAACTTCTGGCATCCCATGTATAGAGCTGAAGCTCCAACGATGAAGAGTCTCTTCGAAGATGCTGTTTGACCCCCAAATAGGTTTAAAAAATATTTTCCCACACAAAATAATAAATAAATAATTGAAATGATCTGCGATAACCTTTATCAAACATGTATTAACCGTACAGATATTTTTAAAGAAACATTGTAAAGTTCTTCACCAATCATGCATTGTAAATTTAAGTTGTTGTTGTGACTTTTGGCTTGTCCTGTCAGTGGTTGGCGCAAGTTACTCAAATGATTTTTTTTCGTGCATTTTTTTTTTCACGACACAAGCCACCTGTGTTGTTTTGTTTTTTTGCGATCTGGGTATTGGTTTGCCTTTCATGTCATATGGCTATGAATTAACCAATCGTGTTCAAAGTCACATTAAAATGTGATTCAGCACAGACCTGCTGCATTTTTACGTGCCTTGGATGAACCAGAAATAAATTTCAGGTGTTCTAATAGACTTTTCTTGTTATTTTTGTTGTTACATCTTATAGAGAGAGCTTCCACTGCACCAGAGGAAGCTCAGTGATCAAAGAATTTCCAAGATATTAAACATACCATGGAGCACAGGAAAGACCGTCATCATCAAGTGGAGCAACCAGAGGACAAAAAAATTGGACATCCCTCCAAAATTGATGAAAAGACAAGTACAAAACTAGTCGGGGAGGCTGCCAAGGGACCGACAGCAACAGTGAGGGATTTGCAGAAAGTTCGAGCAACTATTGGTTGTTTAGTAGGCTATATGTGATAACAATCTCCTGTCTGGGCTATGGGGTAGGTTGGTAAGATGGTAGCCTCATGTTACCAATAAAATGAAAAAAAAAACCTCACTTGAACTCTCCCAAATGCATTTGGAAAAATGTGGTATGGTCTGCTGAAAACGTTTGGTTATAATTTCAAACAACATGTTTGATGTAATCACTCAATAATACTGTACATCACTAAAAGGACACCACAACTACAGTGAAGCATGGTGGTGAATGCATCGTGCTCTGGGGAAGTTTTTCTTCAGCTGGAACTGGGGCCATTGTCAAGGTAGAGGAAATTATGAAACGCTCCATTAAAAATGTGTTCTGGTCTGCTGAAAACGTTTGGTTATAATTTCAAACAGCACTAAAAGGACACAACAACTACAGTGAAGCATGGTGGAGAATGCATCGTGCTCTGGGGATGTTTTTCTTCAGCTGGAACTGGGGCCATAGTCAAGGTACAGAAAATTATGAAACACTCCATCGATCGCCTGTGGTGTGATCAGAAGTCAGCTGTGTACAGGAGACAACCTGAAAATTGAACAGTTTTGGCATATACTGTATGCTACACCTAAATGTTACACTCCAACCAAAACAGTTCCAATAATAGCGGAAATAGTTTTGATCTAGCATATTGGTGTCTAATTTTATATCACAAAAGCCTGCCATGCGAACAATCGAATGTGTGTGTGTGTGTGTGTGTGTGTGTGTGTGTGTGTGTGTGTGTGTGTGTGTGTGTGTGTGTAAAATATATATACAGTATATATATTGACCTCCCTATATTTTATCTGAACTTTTACAGTATTCAAATTTGGCTGTTCCAGATATGCTTGCCATTTTTTATTATTATTATTTGTCACAGCTGAGAAGTGTTGTAGTTTTCTGCATTTGTGTGTGGTGGCCTAAGGTTCAACTGGTTATTTGGGAATTATTCAACAGGCAAATGTCCTCATTACGATATGTAGATTTAGTGCGTCTGCTAGTGTGTGTCTGCAAGTATTGTAACATTGACGTTCGCTCACCTACTGACGTGACAGCACCTGACACTGCACGCATTAGCAGATGCATCCTATCTCTGAAGCAACAGCCTTGGTCTACTTTTGAAAGAAGAAGTGAGTATCTTTGTCATTTTTTTACTTTCACAATAGATTTATTATCATGCATCAAAACGAGAGGAACAACATGCCAAACAATGCAAATTAACAAATAATATAGTAATTGACATTATATTAATCCACTGGCTATGCAATGCAATATTCTGTCATATTTTTTATTTTCAGTCAGCACTTCATTTCATTCCCGATGTTTATATACACTTAAATTGAGTGAGTGTACCAATTTTAAAGAAGTACATTACTGTATTTTCGTTTAAACGTTTGTGTTCAATCGATCCTGATTGTGTCATTATTCAGTGACTGTGAATATGAGCGTGAATGGTTGCCTGTCACTACGTGATGGCGCGGCAACCAAAAGTCTCGTCTGAACAGGTTAAGCAGTGTAGAATACATCTATAGATTGATGGATGATGGATGGAATGATTGGATCGTTCCTGCTATTAACTAGCTGTATTAGTTACAGTTGACAACTCGTGCATTGATGTAAAATCATCCCAATGATAGGCAATGGTGCTAAATGTGTTAAAATGTTAGTATCCTAGATGTGATAAGCAAAACAACCACACACACACACAAAAAAAAAAATGGCCCAGCATACTTAATAGTGTTGAGCTCATCATAAAAATGTAGAGCATTTTTCAGGTTTTCAAGTTAACAGGAAACTTAACTCATCTCAGCATAGAATTATTTGGGTCTTTGTTGTCATTACACATAAATCATTTTCAAAAGTTACCAAACTTCTACATAAAACTATGTTTTCATTTTGTCAAGTAACTTTTTAACTTTTAACTTTTGTGATTAAAGAGATCAGAGTCAACTTGGTGCTGAGCTCTTCGCATGTGAAGGCACAAAAAATTGAGCTCCTTGTCTGCGTTGAAAAATGGGTTTGTCTGTAAATTAAACCGCCGTGAAAAATGTGTCTAAGTCCTCTGTCTGATTAAATGAGTTTCATAAATAAAGAGCACAACATTTTTCTGATGGGGTAGAGCCTTTTCTGAATTATTTCCCCTGGCCTTGCCTCACCGAGAGTAGGAATTAGCAATTTTTTGTTTTTATTCATTTCATTATAAATATGATGGTTCCTAAAGTTTTGCTGGTTTCATATTCGTCATGATCATGTGAAAGTTTACCTTGTTTCAGAGCGTCCGATAATTGTTTGCTCAAATAAAAAAGAAATACAATTGTTCTTATTTTTACCAATGCCATGTTCGCAATTTTCATTTTTTACAAACCCCAGTAACATAGAACTATGACTTACCAGCTGCAACCAATATAGAAGCATTATTGTAACATTTGGAAAGTCAGAGCATAGACAATAAGAGTCTTCTTTATAGTTTAGAACAGTGATTCTCAACCAGTGTGCTGTGGCACATTATTGTGCCTTGAGAGAACATCAGGTGTGCCGTGGAAAATTATCCAAAAGCACTTATTTGGATGAAAAATGATTTATTTTATCATTTATAAAAAAGTTTTTGTTAATTTATCTATGCCAACCACCTATAGTCAAAGGAAGAACAAATAATAAAACTGTGCAGCCTTTTTTTGTGAATCGTTTTGCTTAATGGGTTAACAGGTGCATAAGTAGAATAAAATGAACGTGATTAAAAAAAATAAAATAAAATACCAAGGCTACTGTAGAGCCTACTTTGCTTTTCAGAAATACAAAAATGCTGCACTGTAAATGGATTGAAGTTCATTTGTTACCAATTCTCAGATAGAATCTGTTCAGGTTCTTTTTTTTTTTTCACAAAATGTCCAAAAATATACTGAGAACAGACGTAACAATGAATCGGTCAATAGTTCGTACCTGTGGTTGCGATTAGGCATTCGTTAATGTTCATGTTTTCAAAGTCCCCCCCCCCCCCACTCTAAAACCCGATGTCAACTTCAGTGCTATAAATGGAGTTGAACTTTTCATGCGTTCTTCGCTCTCTTTTGTCCATGTTGCAACTTCTGAAGACATTTGTTGTGGTGAAAAAAGTTCAGGTCACAGCACATTCCTTCCTGTGGCCACTTTGTACTTGGCCATTGCGGGTGTTGGTAGAGATTTGTGTGCGTTGCTAGGAAACTGAGGTTTTCACTTTTGAGAACATATCAAAGAGCATCAAAATCACACTGCTTCACTGTAAGTGCAGATGGATGTTATCTATCTTTTATTTTGAATATGGAAGATGGGCATATTGTATTGTATTTTATTTTGAATATGGAAAATGGGCAGAGTAATATTTAACTACAAATGGAGTCAGTGGTATATGTATGTGGTAAAATCTAAAAATGTTGGGTGTTTTTTTTTTTTAGATTTTACGTTATCTCTACAAATGTGCACAAATGCACCATGATTTTCACATATGCTCTTATCCTTTATGGATTGAAAACAGAAATGTCACGGCTAGCTTTGTGGGATGACAGTGTGACTCTGAGTAACACAGCATAATTCTCAATATGTGTTTGGTGTAACACAAATTGTTTGACTTTGTTTTGGGGGTTTTTTTCCTCCAAAAAGCACCTGCTCAACTGAAAAATTTGAATTTCGAGAAAGGAGGCTGTGAGAGTGGACCGCAACTTCCTGTTGTGGCTCTTGTCATGAGTTAGATGCAGTCTTGCTGTGTGGGTGTTTTTTTTTTGTCAAACATGTCTTTGTAACAGTGCCATTCCCGGAAAAAAAAACAGAATTTTTGAATGTGTTAATCTAATGTTGGTAGAGCCAGAGGTGGGTCTCATTTAGGTCACACACTAAATTAAGATACACATCATTTGAAAAAAGAAATGGAATATGAACTAATTTCCCAAATCTCAAAGCATAAAATGTATTCCAAGTGACATTCGTAATTGATTACACCATCCATCCATTTTCAACGACGCTTATCCTGAACAGGGTTGCAGGAGGGTGCTGGAGCCTGTCCCAGCTGACTTCGGGCGGAAGGCAGACTACACTCTGAACTCGTCGTCAGTCAGTCACAGGACACATTGGAAACAAACAACCATTTACACCCACAGCCACACCGTCACTGAGTGGGAAGCGATCAGAGGCTGCACGCTCACAAGTCAGGAGAGTGTACCACGACGTCATCAGCGACCTTGATTGCATCATTTCTGAATAAAATAGCATAAGAATAGCAATAAGATACAAATAAGATCACAGGCTGGGCCAACTTTTGTGAATTTCCTAAAGAAAATTTCCTGTATAATATGGCTTACTTGTTCCTTGTGAGAAGACTGGTGGCCTGGACAGTGTGCAAGGAGGGACTATGGCGGACTTCATTCAGGATTACCTTTTGTCCCGACACTACTGAAATGTTCTCCCACTCATTACTGAAATGGACTCACAAAAACTACTGTTATTTTCACTCCCAAACACTCCTTAAATTCTCTTAAACACCCGGGTTAATAATAGTTTTTGATTTTTCATTATAGTTAGATTTTATTTAGTTTTGACTTTTTTTAAATTCAATTCGTTTTTAGAGCGGGTTAGCTTTTATTTATTCTTATTTTCGGAAATGTTTCATTTTAGCTCATGTTTTTAGTATGAATTTTAGTTTTTTGTAGTATTTATCATGTGCAAGATTTAAAAAAAAAGGTCACAAGTAATGTTTCATAAAGTAAAGCAAACAAAATTCTCTTAAGAATGTTTGAGCTTCTTCTGTAAGGATATATACAGCAATACCGAAATAAATAAACCCTGAAAGCTCATGCATGAATAGACTGACAAAGACGGAAACAAAGGCCATTTTCGCTGAAGTTATACTTGGTAGTTACTTTCAGTTAGTTTTATAAAAGTTAAGTAGTTTGAAATATCATAATAAATGTTGCAGCTGTGAGCTAAGAAAAAAAAACCACTCAAATTAACTGGGCAACTCTGATGCGAGAACACCAATATTCCAAAAAGTATTACAAGTCGCTCACTCATGTCCTTCAGAGTCACTCAATGGGTGTGGTGCTATTTAAAAGTAAAATGGTTTGTCATAAAATTGCATTACTGTGTGGAAGAATGTTCAAGGGCAAAAACAGACTCCCACTGCAATTGATGATCAGCATATTCCTAAAATACAGTATTTAAGTTGTAACCGATTAAATTTTCTTGTTTCCGTTTGTTAGCCCTTCACGTATCTCCTGATTCCAGGCCTCCAAAGATCAACTCATCTGTCTGAAGTTTCATCATGTCCACCGACCCTGCAATAGAATTGCCTTTCTTCTACGGCAGCATCAGTCGCTCAGAAGCTGAGCAGCATTTAAAACTGGCCGGTATGGCCGACGGCCTCTTCTTGCTACGACAGTGTCTGCGGAGTCTGGGTGGATACGTCCTCTCTGTTGTGTGCAACTTGGAGTTCCACCATTACCCCATCGAGAAACAGATGAATGACACTTATTGTATCACGGGAGGCATACCTCACTGTGGGCCTGCTGAGCTCTGTGAGTTTTACAGCAAGGACCCTGGTGGGCTGTTGTGTGCTCTGAAGAAACCTTGCTTACGTTCCTCGGACACACCGATCCGGCCCAGTGTGTTTGACAGCCTGAAAGAAAACATGCTGAGGGAGTATGTGAAACAGACCTGGAACCTTGAGGTTAGTTTCTACCAACAGACTCATATGATCTAACGATTGGAGATGCGTCATTCATGTAAATGTCAATGAACCTGGCACATTTGCAGGTCGGCATTCATGAATTTACCTATTTGTGGGGTATTCTGTTTAGACCAAAATCATTTCTAATATTGATTTATTACTTTAGTGTCAGATTTTGGCCTTTAGAGAACAATGATGAACTGGGAGTAAGAGCTTCATTTAGTCAGGTCATAATCTTGGCTGATAGAAAACAGGGTTTTGCTGCCATCTTGTGACACATATCCGCTATTCCAATTTTTTTGGTTTGGCCTTCGATTACTTTGCAGATTTTTATTTCAATTCTCAGCAGGTTTATGGAGATAGGGAACACCCTATCCACAACTGAATTCACTGCATTTTATTCTGATTGTAGTGTGCAATGGTTCATACTACATCGGTTCATATTTTAGGTTTTTGTATTAATTTCACGTCAGCTCAAAAAGGAAATTTGGTGGTCTTGCTTTGTGAGGATTTTACTTTGTTCTACATCAGTGTGAATAACTACCAAAATAATAAATGTATTTTAATTTTTTTAATAAATATCGATCGAAGCAGGACAATCAAATGAGCTCTATTAATTTTGCGTAAGACATAATGTTTTAGATCTCATTAGATTGTCTATTTAATGAAATAACCAAATGAGTGTTAACCACTTCAGACATTTTCTCGATTATAGAGTATGCTTATCTTCCACTCAGGGTGAAGCCATGGAGCAGGCCATCATTAGTCAAGCTCCCCAACTGGAAAAGCTAATCGCCACTATGGCCCACGAGAAGATGTCGTGGTATCACGGCAAAATCTCCCGACAGGAATGTGAGAGACTGCTCTACAGTGGAACACAACCAGATGGCAAATTTTTGTAAGTTGCTCAGAGTGATGCATTTTTTATGAAGCGTAAAAGATCTTTCCAGCTTGTCGAAAGCTACTTTGCTTTCCCAATTGTTTTTCAGGATTCGTGACCGAGAGGAGTCTGGTACTTTTGCACTCTCCGTTATGTATGGAAGATCCATTTATCACTATCAGATCCTCCAAGATAAGTCAGGGAAATATTACATGCCAGACGGATTGAAGTTTGACACTATTTGGCAGGTGCATATGTACCTTTAAACATATTTATTTTGTCATACATATTAACCCTTTCAGAGACAGCTGTTACTACAGTGGACAGCTTATCATGTTGCATGAAAGGGTTAATTTTTCAGTCATACTGTAATGTAAGTTAATCACGTCCGTCCATGAACCGTCACCTTCCCATGTTGGAGGGGTTTGAGTGTTCCAATGATGCTAGGAACGAAGTTGTCTGGAGCTTTATGCTCCTGGTAGGGTCACCCTTGGCAAACAGGTTCTAGGTGAAGGACCACACAAAACACAATTCACACCTGAGGGGTCAGGTGCTTTGTGAGCTGGGCTGCGGCCAACAGCAGGGACCTTGGTGGTCATATCCCAGGCTACAGAAGCTGACTCTAGGGACGTGGAGTGGCACCTCTCTGGCAGAGAAGGAGCCCGAGCTGGTATGCGGGGCGGAGAAGTTCCGACTTGGACTTGCCTCCACACACAGCCTGGGCTCCGGTACCAGTCTTCTCGACAGGGGTTGGACACCCTTCCACTCTGGAGTTGACCAAAGTGAGAGACGCCGAGCAGGGGTGGTCATACTTATTGCCCGCCGGCCTGATGCCTGTTTGTCAGGGTTCACCCCAGTGAATGAGAGGGTAGCCTCCCTCCGCCTTCGGGTGTGGGGATTGACTGTTGTCTGTGCCTGTGCACCAAACAGCAGCTCAGCGTACCCACCTTTTTTGGAATCCTTAGAGGGTGTGCTGGAGAGCGCTCCCTCTGGGGACGATTTCATTCGGCTGAGTGAATTCATTGCTCACATGGGCAGAGACAGTGAGACCTGGAAGGGCGTGATTGGGAGGAACAGCCCCCCCCCCCCGATCGAAACTCAAGTGGTATTCTGATAGTGGATTTCTGTGCTAATAACGAATTTTGTATAACGAACACCATGTTCAAACATAACGGTGTCCATAAGTGCAATGAGCACTCGGACACCCTTAGCCGCAGTTAGATGACTGACTTTGTGGTCGTATCATCGGATTTGCAGCTGCATGTTTTGGACATTCGGGTGAAGAGAGGGTCGGAGCTGTTAACTGATCACCACCTGATTGTGAGTTTAATCCAGGGGTCGGCAACCCAAAATGTTGAAAGAGCCATATAGGACAAAATAAACAATTGTTTTGGTGCATTATTTTCGCTTTTCTTAGTGTCAGTGAAGTCATCACGAATTTCCGTTTTTCGGAGGCTGTCTTTCAACCCTCTCGAGTTGAACGAGAACAGAGAAGGCACGGAGTCGGACGCAGACGTGTCCGTGTTTGTCGAGACTGTTAAAAGCATAAAGTGTACGTTTTACAAAAAACAACACCACAGCTCTCCTTTTTCGAAGCTGCAACATGTATCTATATCTATTTGAGCTATATTAGCCTACTATCAAAATATTTTTCCATTTTCAAACATTTTTTATAAAGCTCCAGGGAGCCACTAGATGTCGCTAAAGAGCCGCATGCGGCTCTGGAGCCGCGTGCTGCCGACCCCCGGTTTAATCCAATGGTGGGGAAAATGACAGTCTGAACTGGCAGACCAAAACATATTGTGAGGGTGTGCTGGAAGTATCTGGCAGAACCCCCTGTCAGAAAGAGTTTCAACTCCCACCTCCGGCAGAGCTTGGCCCACATCCCAAGGGAGGCGAGGGACATTGGGTCAGAGTAAACCATGTTCCGTGCCGCTACTGTTATGGTGGTCGTTCAGAGTTGTGGCTGAAAGGTGGTCGGTGCCTGTCGTGGCGATAACCCCTGAACTCACTGGTGGACACCGGCGGTAAGTGATGCTATCAAGCTGAAGAAGAACTCCTATCAGGCCTTTTTGGCCTGTGGGACTCCGGAGGCAACTGACGGGTACCAGCTGGCCAAGCAGAACACAGCTTCGGTAGTCATCGAGCCAAAAACTTGGGTGTGGGAGGAATTCAGCGAGGCCATGGAAACCAACTTCAGAACGGCTTCGAGAAAATTCTAGTCCACCATCTGGCATCTCAGGAGGAGCAAGCAGTGTACCATTAACACTTTTTTTATAGTGGGGATGGGGTGCTCCTGACCTCGACTCAGGACGTTGTGAATTAGTGGGCGCAATACTTTGAAGGCCTCTTCAATTCCACCAACACGCCTTCCTTAGAAGAAGCAGAGTCTGGTGACTCTGAGGTGGTCTCTCCTGTCGAAGTGCTTAAAAAGCTCTTCGGTGGCAAGCTGTATGTTGGGGGTGGATGAAATCTGCCCGGAGTTCCTCAAGGTTGTGGTTGTTGTGGGGCTGTGCTGGTTGACACAGTTCCGCAACATTGCGTGGACATCGTGGACAATGTCTCTTGATTGGCAGGCCGGGGTATTGGTTCCTCTTTTTTGATTAGGATACCTCCTGGACACTTCCCTGGTGAGGTGTTCCAAGCAAGTCCCACTGCCAGGAGGCCCGGGGGACGACCCAGGGCAGCTGGCCTAGGAACGCCTAGAAGAGTTGGAAGATAGGGCTGGGTAGAGGGAAGACTGGGCTTCCCTGCTAAAGCTGCTGCCTCCGCAACCTTACCCCGGATAATCGGTCGTGAATGGATGGATGAATGGATGATCTCATTCTATTTATTTTACCAGCTGGTAGAGTTCCTGAAGATGAAACCTGACGGTTTGGTGACAATTCTGAGTGACCCATGTGTCAACAATGCTGCTGCAAGTAAAGTAGATCTTTATATCTCTTTATATGTAAATTCATCTAAAGCAAGTATTTCATTTTTTTTAATATGAAATGTACATTAACTGGAATAAAGTGTCAAAATGATACAATTGATAGCTGAAAATGAAAATACTGAAAAAGTACTTCAAGATACTTGGTTGATTCAGCAAATCAATGATTTGTGTTGTAATATTTGCTTTCAGCCAAAAGAGCTCTACTTAGTAAAACTCTAATTTTGGATGTGTTGTTTAATCCGCTGTCGACTGATGGCTTTGTCCCCCCCACCCCCCTTGTTTTTTTTTTTGTTTTTGTTTTATACCTATAAAATATCTTTCCAAACAAAAATCAGAGACACCGAGCCTTCCCGCAACAGTGAGTATGAGTGCATGATAAAGAGTTTAAGTCCTTCTATTTCGGCTATTGTAATGTAATTATTTACTCTCCTGCTTGCAGAGGCGAAAAGGCCTAAATAGCTACACACCAACACCTCGAGGTCAGTCGCCTACATTGCACTATTGTGAACAATCTCTCCATTGATGAAATAATCTACAGATTTGATTTTCCATCTCAGTAGCTTAGCTATTAAGAACTGCAAAGGATATGTAAATCTATGTGTGTTTCTTGCTTGATAGCTGTGGCTGTGAAAACAGTCACACCTGAGCCTGTAGATAATGCTCTTCCAATGGACTGCATTGGCTTTAACCCATATCACAACCCCAATGATATTAAGAAGTTTAACATCCAGAGGAAGCAGCTTTTCATTGATGAAGTGGAGCTGGGCTCTGGCAACTTTGGCTGCGTCAAGAAGGGTGTCCTTGATACTGGAAAGTGAGAAAACGTTTGATCATTGTTAACAAAGTTTGAGATGAACAACTTTGATGAAGAGCTGTTCATGCCAAATCATTTCTTTTGGTTTTCCATCAGGGCCCAGTTAGATGTAGCCATCAAAGTGCTGAAGAATGACAATGAGAAGCTAATGAAGGAGGAGATGATGAGGGAGGCAGAGATAATGCACCATCTGAGTAATCCCTTCATTGTTCGGATGCTGGGGTTATGCAACGCTGAGAACCTGATGCTCGTCATGGAGATGGCTGCTTCTGGGCCTCTCAACAAGTTTCTCTCCTCCAATAAGTACGTTTGAGTTCATATTGACCATTTCATTATGTGTGTATACAATAGGCATCACAGCGTACTTCCGGGTGGCCGAAGACTGAGTGTCTCCTGCTGAAATGAATTGAAATGGTGAAAACCTTGCATGTGGGGTTTTGCCGCAAGACGTACCTCAAAAGGTTTTGATTTTTCATGATTTCCTTAGTTTTACAGACTACCGAATGACTAAGTAGCCATGAATCACAGGGCCCGCAGAGACAAAAAAAAAAATCCTTTAAAATCACAACTATGGACAATTAGGACTTTTTAATTAACCCGACATGCATGTTTTGTTTTGTTTTTTGATGGCAGCAAATAAGTAAACTAAACTTCACCCTCTAATATTGCAATCACCACAGGGATACAGTATCGGCGGAGGACATTGTCAACCTGATGCACCAGGTGTCGATGGGAATGAAATATCTGGAAGAGAAAAACTTTGTGCACAGGGACTTAGCAGCTCGAAATGTCCTGCTGGTCAACCGACAGTTTGCCAAAATCAGCGACTTTGGGCTGTCCAAGGCCCTGGGAGCAGACAGCGAGTACTACAAGGTACAGAGGTCCAATTGTTATGAGGAATTCTAACACCCCACGGGTTATCGCCATACGGTGTTATCTTTGTAGGGTAAATACTAAACTTCTTTCCTTTTGCCTTTATTTACTGACCCTCATCTGAAAGGAATGTGTGAATCACATATGGTAACCAAATCATTGAATGAGAGGAAGAACATTCAATGTTCAACAATATTTGGAATTTGCTTTGGCAAATAAGAATTTTGCCAGTATATGTATTTTAAATGTATTATATTGATTGTAATCACACACATTTAAGCATGCAAGGAGTGATGTCAGAGGGAAAACAGGGTTGGCTGGGGGGCTTGCATGGCATCTCCCCAACAGCTAGTTGACATTTTGTTGTCCACAGCAAAACTCAAACCATGACCCTCTGATTCCAAAGCCTAGGTTTTAACCAATGAACTACTTCCGATCCATTCAACAGTAATAAACAGTAATTTTGGCATATGAAACCATGAACAGGCCCGTTCTTCAGGACTATGGCCGCTGAAGTGGTATGCTCCTGAATGTATCAACTACCGCAAATTCTCCAGTAAAAGTGACGTGTGGAGCTTTGGCATCACCATGTGGGAAGCCTTCTCATATGGCAGAAAACCGTACAAGGTACTGTAAATGCAGCAGTGGCTCACAACAGAAATTCTGAATCAAATGCTTTCGTCCTGTTCTGTTCAAATTTGTCCAGAAAATGAAACAAGTGGAGGTGAGCAATTTCATTGAAAGTGGGAAACGCTTGTCGTGTCCAACCAATTGTCCAGATCGAATGTATGCAGTGATGCAAGAATGCTGGAGATATAAGTAAGATAATTTGATCAAAATTATGTTTTGTTTTAATTTTAAATCATCACTTTACACAGTATGTTTTGGGTGATTTTGTCCTTTCTCACTAGACATGAGGATCGTCCTGACTTCAAAAATGTGGAAGAGACCATGAGATCTTACCATTATTCATTATCAAAAAAGGTTAAGCCATCGGATGCTGCCACTGCTGCAGAGCTTAACGAGTAGACATAAAAACAAAGCACATTCTGTGCCATGGCTACACAATGTGTCCATTCATCTGATCATTAAACAAGCAAAACAAAGAGCTATTTATGAGCCGTCCACACTGACCAGCCTTAACTCTGGCAGTGATACAGCTAAACAGGCCTTGGTGGTGATAATTAAGCATTTGGAACATGAGTGTGTCAGCTGCATACACATACTCTATAGGATCTTTTTGTCAGTTTGAATGTCTGCATCTTTACATTGATGAGCAAACCGTTTCTGCTTTTATTCCCCTTTATAATATTGTACTGTTAAAAGATCCTTGGAGTTGCTTTTTGGTTGGGCCGTAAAACATTTGTGTGTCAAGAAAGGGGGAAACGTGGGTTAGACTTCTGCAAATAAAGTACCACCTCTTATTTTCTAGCTTGACTATTTTTATTGGTGTAACTTTGGTGTGCAGTAACCCCTCGTTTATCATTCCAAAAAGAACACATGATGATAAGTGAACTCTGTGAAGTAGTCAGCTTTATTTTTTACAATTATTACGTATACTGTACAATACACAATACTGTATTGAATGAAACCAAAGATTAAACCTTTTTTTCCAGGCCCATGAATTAAAACAAAAACAAAAATATCCGAGTTTTCTTACAAACAACATACAGTTTTTAGAAATAGTGTGAAGAACGTTTGGTCGACATCGTGGGTTTTGTCATGGAGAAAATTTGGCAAGTTTTACAGCAATGACACGTGGAGACTGTTGACATGAGGCTACAGTCCCTTAGCTAATCAAGATGCAGAAAACTGTTTTAAAAAACCGCTTTAAAGATGAACCGTTTTATAGCCAGGATGACTGTGTTTATTTTATGGATTTTTTTTTCATACATATTCACAAATTCACTTTGACAAACAAACATTGGTAGGCTTATGTAAACGCTCAATGCGCTCAATGAGACACCAGCACAATATACTTAGTTCAAAGAGAACGCTGACTGTCGTTTACATTTTGTGCGCGTGTGCGTGAGCGTGCGTGCGTGCGTGTGCGCGTGCGTGTGTGTAAAAATATATAACAAAGAAAAAGTACTGTATGTGGGAAACGCAAAAGAATACGTTTCCTGCAACACCGACACAGTGGAGTTCAAAACGCACAAACCCTTGGCGTTTAATTGCTTGTTTTTTTTTCAAGCCGTTAGGCAAGGCAGAAATCTAAATGCTATTACTTTGAATGTCAATACCGGAAGTCGACAGAACTCCAACTGTAACTTCTTGACGTTACTTTTTGTTTGAAAGGGAGGAGTCTAACGCTTACCGCTTACATTTACCAAAATGTCATGTTGGTGAGATTTACAGTAAATCTGCAGCATGAATGGAATTATGTATACACCTTTTAGTATTTGTACGTTATCGATATAACGGTGGCAACAGATTGCTCGCAATTGTGGACAAAACATCGAAGGAAATTGACGGAACAGGAAGGCGGAACAAGTAAGTTCGGAAAAGTAGCTTTCCACTGCGATTTCGTCATCGTCTGATCTGCTCTTAGATAAACCGACTGTTTCCTTTCAAATATATGCACACTATACTATGTACTCGGTTGGAAAGTAACGTATTTTGTTGAAGATGTCGATTTCGTAGGCCTTTTCGAAGCAACAAGTCCAAACCGCGTTAGCTAGCCTCGTTACAAAGTTGGTACAGTCGTCATACGCCTCGCTGTTTAATCTCCTGCTTTCACGTCGGAAACGATCATGGAAATTTTGGCTCGGTATTCAAATGAATTTCATTCCTCAATTGTGAAGATTCGATATACATGTTTCAGGTCCCGCTAAATCGTCGAGAGGCGGTTTAGCGTGGTTTTATTGTCATTCCGAGCATTCTTTAGTTTCACAACCGGATTAGTTACTTGAAATAGGAAATGAGTCATTGTGTTGAACGTCGTAAACGCAAGCTTTCCCTTTTACTATTCAACTTTTTACTTTTAGAGAACCGTGTTAACGTTCATCCAAATGTTTTCTTCCCCCCGCCATTATTTTTTTTTTTTTTTTTCTGCGATGTTCCATTTGATATTTATATTCCGAGATTAAAACAGTTTGCATCCATTAAACATGCATGCAAGATTAGGCATGTCAGTGTCAAAAGTGGGACACAGATGCTGATGTTGTGTAATCTATTCCACACTTGTGTTTGCCAACCTTTGTTGAGACAACTCGCCCATTTTACACGACAACAAATCTCACGGCACACCACCAAACATAAATGTCACGAACAAAGTATGAATACTGAAATAATGATCCTCATGTTTCAATTTACTCAAACATTTATTTATTCTGGTTGAAATGTGGGCCCGTTTTAATTGAACACCAAGATGATATACTATCAGGAAGCAATGATTTTATTCCATTGGATGAATGGCAACAGGTGGACACAAGAACTCACTCTAACTTTCAACATCTAATGGGTGAGCATTCAATTGTTCTGCCTCTCACTTTATGTCACTGGCATAGATGCATGAACAAAGATATACTTGCGGCACTTCTGTGGATCTCTCATATCACGTTGTTTGGATCGACACGATTACAGTACAGTATATGCATAACAGGCCCACATTAAATACACCAACATTTGTTTGTCAGTGTATTTCATCAGACTGGTGTGTCCTGCTTAAAAGCAATGCATTTTGGATTTGGTACATTGTTGTACTTATTCATTTTATGGATGATTTTCCCTTTAATATCATAGTGTGGGAAATGATCAAAAACATTTCTCAAGTTCTCAAACGTTTTACACCATAAATACATTGTGCTCCAAGTACCACCATTATGACCAAAATTAAGGAAGCAATGATTTTATTCCATTGGATGAATGGCAGGCAACAGGTGGATACAAGAACTTACTCTAACTTTCGACATCTAATGGGTGAGCATTCAATTGTTCTGCCTCTCACTATATGTCACTGGCATAGATGCATTAACAAAGATATACTTGCGGCACTTCTGTGGATCTCTCGTATCACGTTGTTTGGATCGACACGATTACAGTACAGTATATGCATAACAGGCCCACATTAAATACACCAACATTTGTTTGTCAGTGTATTTCATCAGACTGGTGTGTCCTGCTTAAAAGCAATGCATTTTGGATTTGGTACATTGTTGTACTTATTCATTTTATGGATGATTTTCCCTTTAATATCATAGTGTGGGAAATGATCAAAAACATTTCTCAAGTTCTCAAACGTTTTACACCATAAATACATTGTGCTCCAAGTACCACCATTATGACCAAAATTAGTAGGCTGATATAAATATGCATTTATTTTTTTTACAGTGCATTGTTCTGCATCCTGATTGGATGATGTTTTTTAATGCTCATCCCGGAAAAAAGGTTTAATCTTAATAAACCTATAAATAAATAAAAACCTAACACTAATAATCAGATGTGCACCTGAGTTAAATAAAAATTGAAGCTCAATACATGGTCAAGAACAAATATTTGTTCAAGATTATGTGCAAGTGCTTTGTGCTTAAATTAATTGCAGCTGAACTGATGACGGACAAACAATTTTAAATGCACTTGCTAACTTTTTTATGAATATCAGTCTTTCAAGGAAACTTGCTATCTGCTATTTTCTTTCGATTGGTTCATTTTATGTGTTAAATGGATGCTGTTTATTTCGGTTTATTTTGTATTGAATTTAGTGATTATTGTGTGTAGCACACTTTGAGAACCGTTGATGTACAATAGTTTGGCTAACCAACCACCCTTTCTTTAACTTTCCTCTCTTTACAGAACGTAAACAGACGCCCCCCCAAACAGTCTTAGAATAACTGCACAGTTTGTGTACTCCATCTTTTGACTGCTTCCAGCAAAACCGTAACTAATTCACCCTACGTGTTGAAAGCTAATCTCTCCGGGATCTCAGCAAGCAACCATGTCCATGGCCCTGAAACAAGTTTTTAACAAAGACAGGACATTCCGGCCCAAGCGCAAGTTTGAGCCCGGCACACAGCGCTTTGAGCTTCACAAGAAGGCGCAGGCCTCTCTGAACGCTGGCTTGGACCTGAAGCAGGCCGTGCAGCTCCCACACGGGGAGGACCTCAACGACTGGGTGGCCGTCCATGTCGTCGACTTCTTCAACCGCATCAACCTCATCTACGGCACCATCAGTGATTCCTGCACCGACCAGACCTGCCCTGTGATGTCAGGCGGGCCCAAGTACGAATACCGCTGGCAGGACGAGCACAAATACAAAAGACCCACCGCGCTTTCAGCCCCCAAATACATGAGCCTGCTCATGGACTGGATCGAGGTACAAATCAACAATGAAAACATCTTCCCTACTAATGTCGGTAAGTGGTGAAACAAATTGCAGATAGTCTTAAAGTCCAGAATTAGAGATTGTGCCGATAACAAGCTGAACAATAATATGGAGTTATTTTTTTTCTTTTTTTTTTTGAGAAAAAAATGCCCCAAAGACATCTATAATCTTGTGCTTGAAGAAAGATATATTGGTAGTGATGTGATTTCAAAGTACGGCCTGTCACCTTGTGCGTCACCACTTAACCTGAGTAGCAGTTGTTAACTTATTTTTACACTTGTGAGCCTGTTCAAAACATGTTACAACGTTACAGAAAATATGGCCTGTCGATTTAAAGGTTCTGTAGTGGTGACAGTTACATCCAAAATATTGTTTTGAAATCCAAACAAATCCCATCGCAGCTTCAGGATTGTGCTTGACCTTTGAGGTGCCACCTTAGGTACGATACTGACATTTGGAATTATAAACGAGCTCCGTGTATCTTGTTCATGTGATAACAAATGCCTCATTTTGGCCACAAAACCTTGTAAAATTCAAATGTTTATCCTAATTATTCAGTAAATGCTTATTACCAAACCTGCAAAATATTTCAGCAGAAATTGATGGGAGAAGATAAGATGAGCGAGAGATGCAGTTCTGCACTCTAGATCAGTCACATGTTCGATGAAATCTACAAGGCTACATTCATTGCATTGCCGCCACTGTCCTGTTGCCATGGCGTTCTCATTCCGTATTTGTGAAAAGTGAGTATTGTTGCGGCTTTGCAAGCACAGGATTTATAAAGTAGGTCACACAATGTACAGCACGCAGTTATGAGGAGGAAAAGGACTCTGACACTCATGCCCCCTGGAAAAGATTCCAGAGATATTATTGGATGGGTGAGAGAAAAGAACGTCCTAAATGAATCACATCGCCTTTCTGGCCCAATTGTTCTGCTTTTGCACATAGCATGACCCGGGCTCAACACGGACAAGCAATGTGCTCACACAAAATCTAGATCCCTGTATTCTTTTGTCAAATATTCCCAACCACATGCTGTTGATTCCTATCTCCGTGTGTCTGACCCCAAGGTACTCCATTCCCTAAGACCTTCATGCAGGTGGCTAAGAAGATTTTATCCCGCCTGTTCCGAGTGTTTGTCCACGTCTACATTCACCACTTTGACCGTGTGAGCCAGATGGGAGCCGAGGCTCATGTCAATACCTGCTACAAGCATTTCTATTACTTTGTCACAGAGTTCAACCTCACGGACCACAAAGAGCTGGAACCTCTGGTGAGTTGAAACGGCAGCAGCAATTCACATGACAACAAAAAGAAATGAACACTTGCTTATGCTGGAGAAAATTACTGTTATGAGGGTGGAGTGCGGTGACTGCATGCCTGTTCAAATGATACAATGGAGACTTTTTTTTTTCTTGTGAATAGTGAAATTAGGTGAGGTCCTACCAGGCCATGTTTCTGTCTGTAAACACTGCGCCACATGTCATGTTTTGTGCACATGCATATGTCACTTCAAGAAAGCATTCCATTCACATTCGAAGTCATTTGTTTTTGCAACGTGAACGAGTACATAAAAAGTTTGGCTCTGACCAAAAAAAACAAAAAAACCCCATCTGAATTGGATGTCATGTCCTGCCGTGTGAACCTTACTAGCCTGACTAAGGAAATGAAATGTAGCTTTGGCTTGTGTATCACTTTGAGTTCGACGTCACGTACCTATTTTATGCTGTGCTTTTGTGTGCTCTCCACAGAAAGAGATGACCTCTCGGATGTGCCACTGAGGGGACAGGGGCGGGGCAAGCTGATCTGTTTAAGCACATGCCGGACAAAGACGTCTGTCCATCGGAGAAAAAAAACATGCAGTTGAGATTTTAAATGAAATACATTCATAAAGAGTCTATTTTTATATTTTAAGTACTGTTATCTATTTTAGCTACAGACTGTAGTTTTGAAACAAGAAGCTCAAGTTGTAAGTGGAACACAGAAAATATTATCAGAGCAAGTACTAAGAGAACTATGTTGATATTCTTATTTGAATTTCCTATCATTCCGGCATGCTTTCGCTTTTTTTTTTTTTGGTCCAAAATGAAAATGTGTGGGGTTTGTTACTGTACAGCTGTATGATCACTTTGTTGCATTAAAGGTTCTAACTTGATTATAATCTGAGTCAAGCTATTTGTTTTATTTTCTTAGTGTTACTTTAACTCCTTGTGTGCATTTCACAGACACCCATCTGCAAATGGAGCAAAATAGTATTCGACCATTCTACCCTACAACGATGGCCGTATCATGGTTCAACAAATGTTTCCGAAAATATTAGAATGGTTTGACTTAGTTTTTCACCGATGCAAACCACAAACCCCAATTGCAGTGAAGTTGGTAAGTTGTGCAAAATGTAAATAAAAACAATGCAGTGAACCCCAGTTATCAGACCAGTCAGGTACTCTGATTCCACGCAGCTGTAACACAAACTGAATGTGTCTTGGCAGTGACTTGCTAAGAGAAGCAAGGAGATCCCTGAAAAAGACATTGCTTACTGGCAACATGTCGTTCTAAAACCTCTATGCGCCTTTCACTGTGAATGGTGCTTTCAGAGATGTAGGAGATAAAATGAGCGAGAGAGATGACCCATGCCATGGGCACCAACATAATCCCACACCATCACAGATGCTGGCTTTTGAAATGTGTGCATAACGATCCAGATTGGTTCTGTTCCTCTTTGGCCTGCAGACCACGACACCCACAATTTCCAAAAACAATCTGAAATGTGGACTCGTCAGACTGCAGCACACTTTTCCATTTTGCGTCAAATCAATCTCAGATGAGCTCCTGCCCAGAAAAGCCACCCAGAAGCGCCACCTGGGTGGTGTTTATTTATCTAGCTTTCGAGTTGCATGGGAAAGAGTTTTCACTTTTCATTTAGAGATGACACAATGAATTGGTTGTCTGAAGTGTTGTGTTGTATATCCTTTACAAAAGGATGCCATTTTTTTTTAATGCAGTCCTGCCTGAGGCACCGAAGGCCACGAGTATTCAATGTTGGGTTTCGGCCTTGTCGCTTTTGTGCAGAAATGTCTTCAGATTCTCTGCATCTTTTGCTGATAATATGAACCGTAGATAATGAAATACCGTACGCTGTACCTAAATTCCTTGCAATTGTACATTTAGAAACTGACTATTTCCTCACACTTCCAAAGAGTTTTTTTTTTTTGCATTCTTCAACTTTGCCAAGCTTTTGTCTCTCAAGCGCTGCTGATTTTGATGAACCCGGACAGATTAGGTTGGCATGGCAACAAATACACAGTATAGTTGAGGCTGAAATCTGGACAAAAATAAAATCTCAACATCCACGCATTCTGGAAGCGATAGAGCTCAAAGAAACACTGCTTAATGAAGATACAGGTTGCTGGGAATATATTCATACAATTTCATAACACAAACATTAGAATTTAGGATGTTAATGAAGTTCAGCTTCTGATTGTGTTTAAACCACCAGGGAAGAAATACCTTGCAGGTGATGACCGCTCAGCCAAACCGCTGCAATTTTGAATCTTGAATGAACTGAAGCATGATTTTGGAATGTGGGAGGAAGAGCCAGTTCCCGGAGAAAACTCATGCAAGCACTATGCAAATACCGCACCAGAAGGCTGCAGTGGCGGTTCTAGATCAGTTTCACTGAGGGGGCCGGGCTGGGGCCGGGGGTTTTGATGGAGGGGCACATTCAACCCAGGGCTAAAAAGACAGATTCGAAATATTATTTGACTTTTTATTTCATCAAGCTTTGAAAGCATTGTAGTCATAACATTCCAGTGATGAGAAAAAAAACAGTATCAGGAGGGCTAAAATATCTGCAAGCGTAACAATACGCCGAGTCCATCTGTTGAGAATATTCAAGCCAGGGGTGTATATGGTACCAGCCTGCCTTGAAGCTCCTTCTCCTGTCCCCCATCAAGTGATGAGAAAAAAACAGTATTAGGAGGGCTAAAATATCTGCAAGCGTAACAATACGCCGAGTCCATCTGTTGAGAATATTCAAGCCAGGGGTGGATATGGTACCAGCCTGCCTTGAAGATCCTTCTCCTGTCCCCCATCAGGGTCCTGGGAAACGGTTTTAACTCTGGCTGCATTGGCGGGTCCTCTTTCAAGTACTAAGAGAACTATGTTGATATTCTTATTTGAATTTCAGATCATTCCGGCATGCTTTCGCTTTTTTTTTTTTTGGTCCAAAATGAAAATGTGTGGGGTTTGTTACTGTACAGCTGTATGATCACTTTGTTGCATTAAAGGTTCTAACTTGATTATAATCTGAGTCAAGCTATTTGTTTTATTTTCTTAGTGTTACTTTAACTCCTTGTGTGCATTTCACAGACACCCATCTGCAAATGGAGCAAAATAGTATTCGACCATTCTACCCTACAACGATGGCCGTATCATGGTTCAACAAATGTTTCCGAAAATATTAGAATGGTTTGACTTAGTTTTTCACCGATGCAAACCACAAACCCCAATTGCAGTGAAGTTGGTAAGTTGTGCAAAATGTAAATAAAAACAATGCAGTGAACCCCAGTTATCAGACCAGTCAGGTACTCTGATTCCACGCAGCTGTAACACAAACTGAATGTGTCTTGGCAGTGACTTGCTAAGAGAAGCAAGGAGATCCCTGAAAAAGACATTGCTTACTGGCAACATGTCGTTCTAAAACCTCTATGCGCCTTTCACTGTGAATGGTGCTTTCAGAGATGTAGGAGATAAAATGAGCGAGAGAGATGACCCATGCCATGGGCACCAACATAATCCCACACCATCACAGATGCTGGCTTTTGAAATGTGTGCATAACGATCCAGATTGGTTCTGTTCCTCTTTGGCCTGCAGACCACGACACCCACAATTTCCAAAAACAATCTGAAATGTGGACTCGTCAGACTGCAGCACACTTTTCCATTTTGCGTCAAATCAATCTCAGATGAGCTCCTGCCCAGAAAAGCCACCCAGAAGCGCCACCTGGGTGGTGTTTATTTATCTAGCTTTCGAGTTGCATGGGAAAGAGTTTTCACTTTTCATTTAGAGATGACACAATGAATTGGTTGTCTGAAGTGTTGTGTTGTATATCCTTTACAAAAGGATGCCATTTTTTTTTAATGCAGTCCTGCCTGAGGCACCGAAGGCCACGAGTATTCAATGTTGGGTTTCGGCCTTGTCGCTTTTGTGCAGAAATGTCTTCAGATTCTCTGCATCTTTTGCTGATAATATGAACCGTAGATAATGAAATACCGTACGCTGTACCTAAATTCCTTGCAATTGTACATTTAGAAACTGACTATTTCCTCACACTTCCAAAGAGTTTTTTTTTTTTGCATTCTTCAACTTTGCCAAGCTTTTGTCTCTCAAGCGCTGCTGATTTTGATGAACCCGGACAGATTAGGTTGGCATGGCAACAAATACACAGTATAGTTGAGGCTGAAATCTGGACAAAAATAAAATCTCAACATCCACGCATTCTGGAAGCGATAGAGCTCAAAGAAACACTGCTTAATGAAGATACAGGTTGCTGGGAATATATTCATACAATTTCATAACACAAACATTAGAATTTAGGATGTTAATGAAGTTCAGCTTCTGATTGTGTTTAAACCACCAGGGAAGAAATACCTTGCAGGTGATGACCGCTCAGCCAAACCGCTGCAATTTTGAATCTTGAATGAACTGAAGCATGATTTTGGAATGTGGGAGGAAGAGCCAGTTCCCGGAGAAAACTCATGCAAGCACTATGCAAATACCGCACCAGAAGGCTGGAGCCCTCACTGTCAGAATTGTGAGGCAAAACGTGCTCACCACGTGGTCAACGTGTTCTCCCGACTATAATCATCAAACATTAAAAATAGAATCCATTTCAAATTTCAGGTAACTTTGTGATGAATAACCACGTGAATTTAGTGATGGTTCAAACTCGAAAAAAAGGTACTATCGAAATCCATTTGTTTTTAGTGCTTACTTCCCTAAACATTCAATTTGGTAAATTCCTGGTTTCTTTCCTTTTATTACCATAAATTCCTGTTCATTTCCATGGAGAGAATGTTGCAATCCTATCGGATTTATACATTGAAATGAGAACTAAAAATACAGTCGTGGCTGGCAGGTGACTCTAACCTTATCAGGTTAGGGTTATTGTACACGTTTGGCTTCCTCCAGCCGGCAGTTTCTCAGGTGTCAGATCTGTTGGCGCATGCAACACATACCGAACTCCTCCTACACGAGACTGGAGCCTCACATGACATGAGCTGCTGCCAAAGACGAGACGACGAGCGCGTTTTTTCCCCAAGAGGACGCTAGGTGGCACCAGACGCAGCGATGTACTGATGAATCGTCCTGAATCCCTCACCCTGGCTGGCATCCACTGCAGGCAAGAAGCAAAGGGGTTGGGGTTTCCTGACTCGGGTTAATGAGTCTACTGTACTCAACGGCTTACGTAATAACCAGGGCAGTGTGTATCCACACACACAACAATTCAGGGAACACGCTGAAGGACAACTTTGCTGCTTTGGGGTCGATTTAGATGCGGATAACGTCAAAAATGAGATGGAATCTTGGCCACAAGCGAATAAATTAATACCTGTACTGAGAATAAATTGTCACATTAGCTTAAACTAAGGAATGTTAAAAAAATTGATGGGAAATGTTGAGGATCACTTTTCTACACATTTGCAACAATATTTGTCAGTATGTAGATACATTAATTCATTGTCCGACCCGCTTTATCCTCACTAGGGTCGCGGGGGGTGCTGGAGCCTATCCCACCTGTCTTCGGGCAGTAGGCGGGGGACACCCTGAATCGGATGCCAGCCAATCGCAGGGCACACAGAGACGAACAACCATCCACGCCCACGCTCACACCTAGGGACAATTTAGAGTGTTCAATCAGCCTGCCATGCATGTTTTGGAATGTGGGAGGAAACCGGAGTACCCAGAGAAAACCCACGCAGGCCCGGGGAGAACATGCAAACTCCACACAGGGAGGCCGGAGCTGGAATTGAACCCAGTATCTCTGCACTGTGAAGTCGACGCGCTAACCACTGGACTACCGGGCCGCCTATAGATACATTAATTGTTGAATTCAAATATTAAATGTTACACCCAAACGTATTATGTTGAATCTATTTTTTTCAGGTGAAAGTAAATATTTAGCTGATATGCAAATGAAAACTGCCGATCAAAGGTCGAGGAAGTCAATGTGTATGTAGTGTCGATTAACGAATATAAAACATCTTATTCAGGGAAATATGGACTCTTGGACATATTTTATAATGATTTTAAAAACAACCTCAAATAAACACCTTTGGAGAAACTTCATTTGATGAGTGTTTTGAATGTTCGTGAACCCAACGAAAAAACTGCGACCCCTGGTGTTCTTTTTGAGAAGTAACATTTTGAAGCTCACATAAATGATTTTTATTGAACCACAATCTTGACACCATTGTCAAGCCAAAATTGGATTTCTAGATTGATTCATAGGGATGGCAAATGTATGTGAAACGTCACGTCACGGTCATCAGAGCTTTTATTGAAGCCTCTTTATCCACTTTATTCTTAGGCCTCATGAGCCTTTGCAGGAATTACGGGCGAGACTTCCGCTATTAACCTGCATTTTGTTTAACTATTCATTCGAGTCCTCTTTCTAGGTCAGTTACTTATACAATGGAGGAACATACATTTTTTTGCAAATTAAAAAAAAAAACAATTATAAGACCACTTCCTATTTATATAACAGGGTAGAAGGATGACATTAAAAGTGGCCAACGATATCGTAAAGTCACATGTTTAGCTACTTTCTGAAATCTGTCGCTTTAAACGGTGATGCAACAAGCAACCTCAAAAGCTCTAGTCGAACGCATATCAGTACCAACATAATAATTAAGTTGGTCGCATTTTGTTAAAAGAGGATGGACACAATCTTATTTACTTTAAAGCAAAGGTAGTACCAGGGCCGTTGCTTGGCATCAGAGGTGGGAATAAGTCACATATGTGCCTTTCAAGTCTCAAGCAAGTCCCAAGTCACTATGGAAAAATAAAAATCAAGCAAATCAAGTACAGTCACCACCAAATTTCAAGCAAGTCAGGTCAAGTCATTATTTGTTTCAAGAAAATCTTGCTCAGTTGCAGCATATGTTAGAGTGATTAAATAAAAACAAAATACAGGGTATCCCCCTAAAAAAATGCATACAGCTTTTAGCAGCTGATAATTCAAATCGTTTGTTTTGTCTTTGCACATTGAACCCATTGAACCCAGTGAACCCAAATGAATCTATTGAACCCATTGAACCAAATGATGGCAGCCAGTATTTTCAGCAAGATGGGACACTCCCACGCTAAAATCGCAATGTTAGATACTTCCTTTATGTGATCTTGCCAAACATGTGGATTGGACGGATTTTTGTTGAATACCCTCCGCGTTCACCATGACCTCACATCACGAGACTTCTTTTAATGGGGATTCCTAAAAGACAAAGTGTACGCAATGAGAGCTGCAACAGTCACTGAACTGAAAGCAACCAGTGAACATGAATGCACATAAATACCAAATGAATTGTTTCATGATTTGCACTATTCCGTCGTCATTGTCGGCAGTGGCTGGACCAGAAGAAACATCAGTTTGAGAACAGACAAAAAAAAAAAAAGATTGATGTTTGTAAATTGGTTTACATGTTAAACATGAAACAAATTATATGTAACACCTAGTTTACAAAGTGTGTACGGTATACATTTTTTAGGGGACACCCTGGATTTTTTTTTTCATGACTATGCTACAAAAAGTACATTATGTCTAAAAAATGAATGAACATTTGGATGTCTAAAATGAAATGAAAAACAACTTAATTTATGAAATCAATTTTTCCACTTAAATTATAAGAACGCATGTTATTTTTTCATACTAACGTTTATATCAGTGTCACATTGTTTATGTGGTGACAAATACGAAAATATGCTGAATATAGGCATAAACATGTATAATCATCAGATTAAAAAACTACATTGTTAGATTACAGGGGCGCTGTCACATCAAAAAAGGCGGATACACTCGCAATCAGAAAAGTACTGTATGTAAAGACTTTATTTATCCATGTTGTACTCTATGAATCGATATTTATGATTAACCCTTTCAGGGACAGCAGTGACTACAGTGGACATCTTATCAGGTTCTCATATCTTTGACAATCATTGCTCATAATCATATAATAATCATCGCTGTTTGAAGATGAAAGTATCCATGGTGTCTAATCTATCGCTTTATCGGCTTCTCAATCAAATACAGAACTGACATGAAGTATTTGACCAGCAATTGATTGGCTAAAGTGTCAAGGTAACCCAGCTTTGGTTCACAGAGCTTTCTGAGATGTATCAGACAGATGACAGAAAACGCTGTCGACGTTGCTCTCCTCCTCTAGTTTCAAAACCTTGCATGTTGTGTTGCCATTTCCCCCAGTGATATTAAAACGACATCCTTGAATCCTAAAACGTCTCCACACCTTTTTTCCTCTACACAGTTGACAGCGAGCAAGTTGCAACACGCCGCTTTGCTTCTTTTGCCTTCAGCCGTTATTTTTTCAGTCAGTGGCGGGCGGTGAGTTTTTGTACCTGGGCCTTCAGTGGGTATTTAGTGATCACCTCCTGATAACGCCATAACGTCACAATATGTACCCCCCGCAAAAAAACAAAAAACACGATATAACAATGTCTACGTTCACACTGTAGAGCGCATGACTAAACTCTTCCTAAAAATATATTTGCAGATTCACATATGATTGTAGAGTCTACCTCCCAAGCACTCTCACCCACGCGCATTGACACCAAAGAGGCTGACCTGTGGCATTAAAGAACAGCATTTCACAAATAAGAAAAGAAAAAGACACAGTTACCTTTATCTTCCAATGCATCGCCTCAAGAACTCCAAAACTCTACAGTACAATACAGTATACTAGTTTATCAATATGAAGACTTTAAATAAATAAATGACATCATATTCACCAGAGATGCTAATGCAGATGCTCCTACCTGTCTGTGTATGCTAAGTTGTTCACTCTGAAATTGCGTACCCCCTCACCCCACCAAAGAAAAAAAAATCCAGTTTGAAATCAAGCCACTCTGCAAATAAACCATTCTGGGAAACAAAAGCCACTGCAACTGTCATAATTCTGTTTTTGTTTAGATTACATTTGGTTTTGTTTCCACCTGTTCTTGTCATTCCGGTCCCTTGTGTCAACCAATCAGCTCTCTCAACCCTTTGTGTCTTGTCCAGGTGTTCCTTGTTGCGTAGTCAGTTTGCTTGTATTTAGTTCCCTCTTCCCTGGGTTCTGTCAGTCTTTGTTGGATTGTTTTGCTGCTGTCACATTTTGTGTTACTGTCATGGTTGTTTTTGTTTCTGTTGCTGTCACATTGTTTTGTTTACAGTGGTGTGTTTTTTTGTGCTACTGTCATGGGTGATTGTTACTTTGATTTTTTTGGGGGGTTAGTTTGAAGTGTTTTTTTTTGATAATACATTTTCTTCAGTACTCCCTGGTTCTCCATGACAGTAACAAATAGCTCACTGCTATTTCCGGTGTCTTTACGGCAGTGGTTCTTAACCTGGGTTCAATCGAACCCCAGGGGTTTGGTGAATCGGTCTCAGGGGTTCGACGGAGCCTCTGCCATGGAAATTAAGACACACCTGACTCAACATGTCAATTAGTTATGACCCGCCCGCGGCATATGATCACATTATATTGCTTGTCCAATCAGTGCTGTGGGAAATTTAGTTCGCTCAGTAGTCAACGTGTGACTTGTGATAGTACGTTATGCATGGTTCATTTTGTGCACAATTAAAAACAACATATACTTATGTCTTGAAATTTTATTTACTTTTTTCAGTTTTTAATAATGTGTTTTTTTTATGTGTTAAATTCATTTTAAAAATCATATTTTTATTTTTTCACTAATGAAGGGTTCGATGAATGTGTATATGAGCTGGTTGGGTTCATTACTTCTAACAGGGTTAAGAATCACTGTTTTACAGGAAGTCGCACCCGCAATTATGCCTACATCAGAGCCCTCATGAATATCGAAAACCTAATGAGAAGTTGATGCCCACACAAAAAAAGTTTGTAAGTGCCTGCAGATTCCACAAGATGGTAGCAAAGCCCTTTTTTTCTGTTTGACAAAGCTATGGCCTGACAAAATGACACTCAACCCCTCAGTTCAACATGGTGCTTGTCATCAGTCCCCTGACCAGATGGCACCAAAATATATATATTTGTATTATCATTGAAAAACAGATTAGGTTGTCCGAACAAAAATACATGAAAAGGTGAATTTGCTCATTTGGAATTGCAAATAGGCCATCCTTCATATGCAGGTATGCATTTTTTTAAATTATACGACGTAATTCCAAATTATTTTATGGTCCCTCAAGTTATGGCTTGTGGAACCCAAAGAGTTCCGTGGGCCCCAGTTTGTGAACCCCTGGTTTAAACAAATATACAGTACAGCATTGGCATCTTGATTTTAATTTGAAAAAATCCACATGACGGAATTGCGCCTAACACTAACATCATGCATTCCAGGGATCTCTATGTCTGCAGCAACCTGATCCGCTCTGTGTTCTATTCAATGGACTCCATGCGTAAGCTTACACGTGGTACGTGCAAGACGAGTGCCTGTGTGTCTGGTGCACACTGTCCCCTCCCCCTGCCAGACGTGTGTTGTGTTGGTTCCGCCCCTGACTGAGCTGTGAATTTCGCAAGACGTGCTCACCAGAGGCCATGGACAAGTGGGAAGGACTTGTGGCCACCAATCAGACTGAACAGTGTTCAGTTTCTCTCCCAGTTGTTGTTTTGGTAACACAATGTTGTCGGTATTTGCACGTAAGAGAAAATTTTGGTCGGTTTCGTGACTCGGCACAGAAGTGTGGAAAATGTACACGCCCCAACGGTTTCAGAGTTGTGTTGATGCCTTTCGGAAAAGATATTCGAGGAATTTAAGGACAGAATTCACTTGGAAAAAGCTTTGTTGTACACTTATGTGGTTATATAACAAGAGTGAAGAGCAAAGAGAAGAAAAACTAAGGCTTCTTGCAAGTTGGACCAAAACATATTGTTTACAAACATTGTTTGTTATACAATGAAAGCATGTAGTTCTTTTTAGTGGTTCCCTAGCCTGACTTTGTTGACAGCAACGTGGGTTGAGTTCCCAATCAGGGACATGTGAATGCAAGTGTAAACGGTTGTATGTCTCTCGATGGTATGTGCCCTGAAATTCACCGATGGCAAGTGCAAGGTGTTGTCCCCTTTTTTTCAAAGTCAACTGGGATTTGCTTTACCTCTGACCAAGGTAAGCAGTCAAGAACAGTGATCTAGTTTGTTTTCTAGCGGAACTACCTCAAACTAAATTTACATTTTGGTGAGACCTTCCTGTCTGGGAACTTATTTCTAAGAATTTTCCTCTACGGATTGCTTCTAAGAAAACACACGCCTTAAATCACTGTGACCTTACAACTACTGGAGGAAGCTGTGCAGCTTAATTTGATACATTATTACTGGCTGCTTGCAGCGTGCTCATCTTCCCAATGTTTGGCAGTTTTATTAGGCTCGCCTGCTATGTGCTACATGTGAATGCATTCGCACATGTACATGGGGCTCTTTTGACGCCATGATTTTATATTTAGTTTCATCTCTCTACCACCCATCCACTTTCTCTAGCGCTTTTCTTTATTTTAAGATTGCATGACTGTCCGTGTTTTATGTTATGTGTTGTGTTATACTATTTTGTTATTTTATGTTAACTTTTATGTTATGTTGATGAAAAGATACCTGCCTTGGGACTATGGCTAAAAACGAGCATTTATGCTAAGTGCGGTGCATTTATACTGTTTATTCTTGTGTTGATTAATGTGAAGTGAAATAAATAAATGAAATAAAAATAAAAACTATTAAGCTTACGGGTGATCTGGAATCTCTCTTAACCTGACTATGGGCTTTCAGTGAGTCTAATATGCATGCGTAAGGAACGGTATGTGGAAAGAAGCTGGAGTACCTGCAGAAAAACAACACAAGCACAAGCAGAACATGCAGACTCCACACAGAAAGGCCATAGCTGAACCCTGTACCTCACACCTATGAGGCACACGTGCTCCCCACTACCCTATTTAGTATAGCTAGTTTTCAAAAAAACATTTGCATTACAAAATGTTTGTAGCATTGATAATGACATATTTTTTTCTCTCTTGCTATCTACTTATCATTCATGACTTTTTTCGGGTCACTCGGTGGAGTGCTCCGCAGTGTAGGTTCAATTCCTGTTCAGAGATAGTGTGAATGCTTGTCTGTGTCTGTGTGTGCAGTGTGACTGACTGGTGACAATTCCAGTGTGTAGTCTGCCATTTGCCCGATAATAGATGGCAACCTTGAACAGGATGAGCGATATAGAAAACGGACGGATTATTTGGAGAGAGGAATCACATGGCTCCAGTGTTTTTTAGTCATGAATGTAATGTCTATTTCAACTTTGTGTTTGTTTACCAAATATAGTTCCTTTCCCCAAATGCTTAAACCTTCACATATAGAATGTAGTCACTATATCTCCCAAGACAGGGTCAGTGCTCTGATAAAATCTAAAAGCAACACCCATTGAAAGAGTCAACCAAAAGGAATAATTCTGGTTGTTTCTGAATGACTGACACACAGACACACACGCACAAACACTCCCACCCCCCCTCCCAAATTTGGGACTCATATAGTTTCTGTGAGGAAAACTGTGTGTTAGTACAGTAAGATAGCTAGCTTCTAGCTCATATACGTGCATGTATATGTTCATATTTTGGCGTCGCTAAATGCAAACAGTCCTTCGCATACAGCATCACGATACTGACAGGATATCTGGAAAATACCATCAGGGACACACCTTCCCCATGCCAAATTTCAAGCATGCCCTTGGAGTTAAAAGCCAAACTATGATCCCCTGAGTGCCATCGGGTTTGACATTGTTGTCACCTGAAGCTATTTTTGATTGCCCATTCTGCTCCTTTTGACCTATAGTAACACTGTGCCAGCCCCTGCGCGCCAGTGTGTGATCTTGTGTCTCTTTGAAAACACCAACATGTGCTGCCAGATAGAATGGGAGGGACGGTCAGCCGTACGCTTGCGTAATGTTTGCTACCAAACGGGTGCATGTTGGAGGAGTTGAAGCTGAAACAGGGAGGAGAGGCAGGAAGCATCCAGTCACAAACGACTGAAAACAAATCTTACATTGATTCAGCTGAGACTCCCTTGGTAAACAATACAATGTATGATACACAGCAGGTCAGAACAAAAGTTCATTCCAAGGGCATATCACATGTCTACAGCGAGCGCAAACATACAACATGGGTCTGGGTCAAAATTACACACACACACACACACACACACACACACACACACACACACACACACACAAAAAAAAAACATGAAACGAAGAGCATGAAACATAGAACCCCGAGAAGAATTCAATATTGGTGGCGGAGCGGTGAGCACGATGAATTAGGTGGCGGAGCGGAGAGCAAGATGAATTATTCGATAGACATGACGACTTAAAAGTCCTTAAATAGTTGGCAGGTTAACATTGGGAGCAGGTGTGCATGCTGGAGGGAAGGCCCTCCTCTGCCACTTGCTGGAAACACCCAAAAACAGAATCATCTCACACACACACACACACACACACACACACACAAAACATAAGGCAAAGAAAAGCATTGTCTCCCATGAACACAGTTTGAAATCCAAGTTTAGTTTGTCTGTTGAGTCTGTTTTTTTTTTTTAGAATTTTTTTGTTGAACCCTTGCACAGTACACATGCACTCGAACAAATATAATATCCCACACGTGACTTTGTCAAATTAACTTTGCTTTTAATAACTGAATACAGCACGAGTATGTCAGGTCTCTGGCATGTCACAATTAGCGGATGTGCCGAGAGAGTGCATGTTTCTGCATCATTACGGTTCATGGATTTCTTTCATTATCACAAGCATGAGAGTAAGTTTCCACCCGGCCTCATCACCAAGTTCCAAAATGTGCCATGTGTGCACTCTCTCAAAAACTCAAGAGGGTTGTAAGAACTGTCCATAACTCTCACCTTACTGTTTAGCTCCCGGGGAAGGATTATTTCGTAGAAATCACATCTACTGTAACTCATGACAGAGCATTTCCTGTTGATAGAAGTCTAAAAAAGGTACATTTCATTTTTCTATACCTTTTTCTTTGACATAATTTAACTTATTAGTAGCGCTGTCAAAGAATACAGGGGGTCCTTGGCTTCCTATGAAAAGCAACATAGCCATAGCTGCTAGCCTATAACGACTATGCTAACGAAGTAGTATCAACAAAGTCGTTAATTATTCATATGAAAAATACTTCTTGGCCATGAATATAGAACAACTAAATGAGAAACAGGAAGCACACCCTGACCCTGCTTTTGTGTACAATGGATCGATGTATTCTCTAAACTGCATCCCTTTTATAAAACACTGAAAAGTTCGATGTTCATTTCAGCAAAAATTATTCATCGTACTAACATTTCCTCTTCCCATACCACTTGTTATTTGAATAAATTCCGAAGTTGAATTATCAAGGCCGGATGCAACAAAATGTCTGATTGCCTCTGTCTGGCCATTAGCTCTTATTTATCGGGTTGCTTCTAATAGTACTCTAATAAAACGTGAGAGTCTGCATGTGTGCAATGGTGGTGGTGAAAAAAAAAAAAATTCAAGGAAGCTGAGGTCATGTGCGCATATACGCTACACCAGGGTGGTTCAATGTCCATCTGATCAAGGCCATTCAATACTGGGTCTGAGATCTCAGTTAGAGCACACGTTGATAAAGCAGACGTGTTCTCGATGCCAAATGACACCCACATCTATGACATTCAAAAACATTCCTGTGATATTAAGGCCGGCATTGTCTAAACTGGTGGATCTTGTCTGTCGACATGTTGCACCAGCCTTCTGTCTCTCCTCCCCCCGAGCAGATACATCACAATAATATGACGTGCTGGTTTGTGCTCCCTGCTTGCTGCTGTTGTTGGGCTCCTCGCTGGAACGAAACCCTGTGGTACGGTACCTTTTAGTCTGTATCAACATTACCTCCTCCTCTATACTTTCCTCGTAAGACCAGTGCAAGTGTGCAGACTTCAGCAATGACTCTGTAAATGGGGTTCCGAATAAACCTGTGACCATATAAAAATAGTCTAAAAGGTTAACATTGTCTGTTTACACTTATTGCCTTTGTAAAATAATTAACGGAGTCTTGCTAATACGAAATGGACCGCGGCCACTGAGGCTCGGCTTCTAGAAAGCACGTGATTCATCTAGCCTGCTGACGCAATTGTGAAGGCGTTCGGGGCGTGTACAAGGAGGAGTCAACCATGAGGTTATAAAAAGACTGCAACTGCTGTCACTCCGCCACCTTCCATGTCCCTTCAATCGGCTTGTTTCCCCCACGACCGTCCTCTGCGGCTGTCCAAGCAGTGGGTCCGATTACGACGCTAACACTGGAGCTGTAAAATTATTCAATTGGGTAAGTTAATATTTTCCTTCTTTCTCTGTTTTAATTATCTTGTTAAGTAAAACATTTCCCATTCTGTTGTTGTTTTTTTTTACGGTGAATGTGGAGTACGTGTCCCACCAGTGGCACAGACACTGTAAATTCTTTATTTGGCTTTAAATGTTGTGTAACGATGTACGGGCAATGTAAGAAAACGACCAGGTTAATTTTTCTTGATGTTTGTCTTCTGTAACCAAAAGCCAACTTTACGTCAGCCGCTACGCAGCTAGCTTGTAGTTTAGCACGCGCTCGTTAGCTTGTGCATGGCAGCGCTCAAGTCAGCGTAATTTTTAAAACCCATTATTTTGTGCCTAAAATATGATGAGTTGCTTATGCAAATTAAGTGCCTTAGATTAAGTTATTTCGTATACTTGGATACTTGATTCATTCATACGGATAATTAAATATTTTTGAATATATGATCTCGATACTTTGCAGTGCTTCCGAGGTAATGGCCTTGTACGTTTTCGTGTTTGCGTTGTGCGCAGGGCTCCGGTAAAGCGCCGCAGAAAGCTGACCAGCCCGCACCAGTGTGATCTCTTGCAACTGTCTCGGAAACACCTCAGTTTCGGAGAAAGTGCAATCGGATAGGCCAAACACCACTGCCACAGCCGCCGCTCATCCTTCCAATAACAAATCGCCCAAATCGAAGCAGAATGGTGCAAAATAAGATCACCGAAGTCACTGGATTCCACCGCTCATTTAAGGTTTGTTAAGTGCGTTCGTGTGTGCGCTCGTCGGTTGGGTGGGGGGGGGGTTGCACGTGTATGTGAGAGAACTGCAAACAATCAGCACATTGTTCATCACCCCATTTATGACAGCTAATGTATGGGTGGCTATCAAGCCACATTAAGTAGGGCTTAAGTTCTATGACTATTTGGTAGTTTGATGTGGTCCAACAATACAGTATTATTGTTTTGTCAGGAAGAAGCCCAATAGGCACTCTTGATTCTAGCTTGGTGCAGCTGAGCCAAGAGATTTGATCAATTGAGGAAGTTGTGGCTGTTTTCTTATTTCAATATCTTACTTTGCAGGGCCAAAATCCTTTTGAGACAGATGACTTCACCAAAAATGGATCTCATCTCATTGATTCATCATTTGATTTTGATTCCTCCCCAAGGCATGGTGGGTATTAACACTTTAGTTGTATAGTAACCCATTCTGTTGGGGTTGCTTCCTCAGTTTAACAATTACTCAAACTCTGTAATAATGTAGTGTCTATTGTGACAGATATACCTTCCAGCCAGCCCATAGACATCCCTGATGCCAAGAAGAGAAGCAAGAAGAAGAAGCGTTGCAGGGCAACAGACAGTTTCTCTGGGCGATTTGAAGGCAAGATAATTTTCAGTGGACTGTGGCTTGATGTAAAATTCTGCTGCATAAACAGAATGCTTAAGATTCAACTCGTTCACCCGCTCACAGATGTATACAGACTGCAGGATGAAGTACTGGGAGAGGGTGCCTATGCCAGGGTGCAAACATGCATCAACCTTATAACCAACAAAGAGTATGCTGTCAAGGTAAGATGCACAGCTTTCAGTCTAAATGTACAATATGATTATTATTTAAGTCTCTTGCTGAAGGAAGTTTTTGTTCGAAAGCAGGATCCTCAAGTCTTTACATTGGCTGCCACATGACTCTCTTTGTGTGTTACTGCTGCTCTGGAATTAGCTGCAGTCAGCAGACACTCCCCTTGCTGTTTTTACATGCAGCCATCCAATCACAGAGCAGGGAGGGATATACCCTCCCATTCATTCCACTCCTATTGCCCAGAGAGTGGATGCTCAGAGAGAGAGAGAGAGAGAGAGAGGGAGGGAGAGAACATTGTGTGCTGCCAAAACAAAACCCTCATATAGAGGAGGAGGGGTGGTGGGTGGCGCTGGTTGAACATTGTGACCCAGGATGTTTACATGGTTTTATTCCTCTTTTCACTCTCTGCAGTAATATTTTTTTCACTTTTAAAGACCCGCCTTGAATGAAGGAACTTCCCTCTTTGAGAACTGCATTGCCTCACACAAAGGAAGCAAAAACATTGCATAATTTTTCTCTGATTAAGATATCCTTTATTTGTCCCACACTGGGGAAATTTACAGTCTACAGCAGCAAGATTGTGAGTAGAAAGAAAAAAGAAGAAAAAAAACAAACACCGTTAAATTAAGTGCAATATAAATACAGATATGGATAAAGTCGCAGTGATATTTACAGTTGTTTTTCCACATCATTTTATTTTTTATTCAGCAGCCTGACAGCAGTCGGTAGGAACGAGCGGCGGTATCTCTCCTTCTTGCAGCGCGGGTGTAACAGTGTCTGGCTGAAGGAGCTACCTAGTGCTGTCAGGGCGGGCGGGGGGGGGGGGGGGGGGGGGGTTGCACGTGTATGTGAGAGAACTGCAAACAATCAGCACATTGTTCATCACCCCATTTATGACAGCTAATGTATGGGTGGCTATCAAGCCACATTAAGTAGGGCTTAAGTTCTATGACTATTTGGTAGTTTGATGTGGTCCAACAATACAGTATTATTGTTTTGTCAGGAAGAAGCCCAATAGGCACTCTTGATTCTAGCTTGGTGCAGCTGAGCCAAGAGATTTGATCAATTGAGGAAGTTGTGGCTGTTTTCTTATTTCAATATCTTACTTTGCAGGGCCAAAATCCTTTTGAGACAGATGACTTCACCAAAAATGGATCTCATCTCATTGATTCATCATTTGATTTTGATTCCTCCCCAAGGCATGGTGGGTATTAACACTTTAGTTGTATAGTAACCCATTCTGTTGGGGTTGCTTCCTCAGTTTAACAATTACTCAAACTCTGTAATAATGTAGTGTCTATTGTGACAGATATACCTTCCAGCCAGCCCATAGACATCCCTGATGCCAAGAAGAGAAGCAAGAAGAAGAAGCGTTGCAGGGCAACAGACAGTTTCTCTGGGCGATTTGAAGGCAAGATAATTTTCAGTGGACTGTGGCTTGATGTAAAATTCTGCTGCATAAACAGAATGCTTAAGATTCAACTCGTTCACCCGCTCACAGATGTATACAGACTGCAGGATGAAGTACTGGGAGAGGGTGCCTATGCCAGGGTGCAAACATGCATCAACCTTATAACCAACAAAGAGTATGCTGTCAAGGTAAGATGCACAGCTTTCAGTCTAAATGTACAATATGATTATTATTTAAGTCTCTTGCTGAAGGAAGTTTTTGTTCGAAAGCAGGATCCTCAAGTCTTTACATTGGCTGCCACATGACTCTCTTTGTGTGTTACTGCTGCTCTGGAATTAGCTGCAGTCAGCAGACACTCCCCTTGCTGTTTTTACATGCAGCCATCCAATCACAGAGCAGGGAGGGATATACCCTCCCATTCATTCCACTCCTATTGCCCAGAGAGTGGATGCTCAGAGAGAGAGAGAGAGAGAGAGGGAGGGAGAGAACATTGTGTGCTGCCAAAACAAAACCCTCATATAGAGGAGGAGGGGTGGTGGGTGGCGCTGGTTGAACATTGTGACCCAGGATGTTTACATGGTTTTATTCCTCTTTTCACTCTCTGCAGTAATATTTTTTTCACTTTTAAAGACCCGCCTTGAATGAAGGAACTTCCCTCTTTGAGAACTGCATTGCCTCACACAAAGGAAGCAAAAACATTGCATAATTTTTCTCTGAACACAAGTGTAATAAAGTGTGGTTCTTGACGCTAAGTGCACAGGTCCAAAGCTGTATTATGCTTGCATCCACGGCCTTTGTATACATTTGTGCAAGCAAAAATCCTTAAATCCTACCAAGCACATACGATATCCATATCATAGAAATGAATAATTAAGAAGACTTGAGGCAAGCGTTTGATCATATGACAATGATCTGTTGCTGTTGTTTACGCTGTGACGCGTTGGTGGATCTCCATGGGAGTTTGTCGTTCTGGGGGAGGAAGCGTGTAGAGTAGGTCATTTGCTTGTTGGGGGGGGCTCAGACTGCTCCTGCCAGATGTCCCGTCTACCAGCCCCCAACGACCCCACACCCCAGCGACAGGCGAGTTGCAAGTGTGGTCTCCTTGTGTTCCAACTGGAACAAAGCTTCATGAAGTACAAGCAGCAGCCTGTGCATATTTAACACCTCCCTGGCTCAGATGGTTGTTTGACTATCTTGCTTAGCAGCATAAATCTCATCACCCTATTATGTATTGTGTGCGTCCGTGTGTTAGTATACTGTATAGATGTGTGGATAGATTGATGGATTGGAGCTATAGACGTGTATTGTATATATTATATACAGTATGTATGGGTGCTTAATTGACTTCCCCGTTTTATGAGCTATTGTGCTAGTTCGTGCTGCTGACTCAGACTGGATGAGTGCAAGGGGCTTTGGAGTGCTCACGCCACTCTTGTCTGTGCATTAATCCTTGACGCATGGCAGTACTGGGCTTCAAAAGCAACTGTAATCCAGCTACCAGGAAGAGAAACATGCACAACATCCAAGCAAACAATAACTGTTCAGGACTGGAACATTCAGCCCTTTTGATTTGGTGTCAGCAGTATATTATGCTCTTGGCATGACGTTCAACTGATGGTGGCCCCTCGCTGGTTAAGCTCCCCATGGCACAGCAGTTATATTTAGAGAGCATGTTGTTTTTGTTTTTTGAGGCTTTTTTTTATTTTTTTTTTAACCGTAAGTAGTTTGGGAATGCCCCACGGAATGTTTCAAATGAGGAACACTTAAACGCACTTAAGATTTAAATAAGACTGACACATGGCACTAAATATAGCGCCGCTCTGTGACTTTGTTAATCATCATGGTTTGGCTGGCAGCGTAGAAAGTAGGTTGAAGTGTATTTGCGAGTGTGTCACAGGGTGGGGTGACTTTTGGGAAGCGGGGGAAATCGAGGCCTTAACTTGGCACCACATATGGAACATGTAATCTACTCTCTGTGGACACATGTCGACTCTTATGCTGCATGAGCAGCATGTCCTCGAAGTTACACGCACCATTGTGTCCTTTATTTTTAACTACAGCGTATGACCAGCTCCCCATATTAACCTGTGTCTTTTCTTTCAGATAATTGAAAAAAGACCAGGCCACAGCCGCAGCCGTGTCTTTCGTGAGGTCGAAATGCTCTACCAGTGCCAGGGCCACAGGTAGTGATCCTCCTAATCACTAACTCAAACTAAATACAACGTGATCACTTTTGACTCTGACCTTTTTAACCTTGTAATGCAACACATTTTTAGTTCTAAAATGAGGGTACATGTAGGCAAGAAGGCATTTTGTTTGTTTGACCGGCTGTATCTTCTCTCATAGTAATATCCTGGAATTGGTGGAGTTCTTTGAAGAGGAAGACAAATTCTATCTGGTGTTTGAAAAGCTCAGAGGAGGTCGGTGAATTGCAGTTGCTCTCGCACCAATGTTAATTTTATTTGACCATGTAAAATGCCTGGCATGCCTTTTAGGAGAGTGGAGATTTGGTCTGCCTAATGTCAATAGCTGATATACTTGCATTCCCTCCCATTAGGGTCCATTTTGGCACACATTCACAAGAGGCAGCACTTCAGTGAGCAGGAAGCTCGAGTTGTCGTGCAGGACATTGCTCGAGCTCTGGATTTCCTGCATAACAAGGGTGAGCACGCTCTCACAAATCCTTGACAGTGTGCCCATCTGGAGACATTTTTAATATTCATGTGAATGTTTTTGCATTTTGATATTCACATTTTGAATGTTTGCGTCGTGTTTTAGCTGTGATAGACTAACCAGAAGTGAACTGTCTTGTTAATTTGCAGGAATGGCACACAGAGACCTCAAACCTGAAAACATCCTCTGTGAAAGTGCAGACAAGGTGAGTCTGTGCAAACTTTACTTGTCCATTTCAACTAATGGGAACTAATGTTGTGAATAGTGGATTGATAAGCTGCTCTCGTACAGTGTGATTACTTATCGGGCAAAGATAGTGTACAAAGAGTTCTATAATTGTACTTGAATGATTCAAGTGGGTGTGATGAGATTTTTATTCTCATTTTATGTTCCTCTCTCAGATTTCCCCGGTTAAAATCTGTGACTTTGACCTGGGCAGTGGTATCAAACTGAACAGTGACAGCTCACCCATCTCCACCCCTGAACTCCTCACACCCGTAAGTTCATGATCAACCTTTTCCTCACGAGATATAAATTATAGAGGTCATGTGCTACAAGGATCAATAAGTGTGCCGCAATAGAGTGGGGTGTGGCAAAGCAAAACTTGATGAGAGTCATTAGGCTGAACCATACTGTAATAACTGGAAAAGGTTGGATTAGATTGCCTTTGCCATTGCACAGAGTACCACTAATCATGCAACCAAATACGGTTTAGCTTAGCATCTACAGAGGTGCAAAGAGAGCAGAAAGTGGAGACCTAGTGTATATAATTGGTATTGGCTTTGCTGAGTGGATTTATTGGATAGACAATTTATTCAGATGGAAAGTTTATTTCTTTAAAAAAAAACTTTGACATGACCCAGTTGTTAAATTGTACAAATCTAATGTTTCGTCTTGAGTTATTCACTGTTTTGTACCTTTCCTCTGTGGAGTTTTCTATTCCATGCAGATAAGCGTTGTGCTTTCAGGCTTTAACGTGCCTTTATCAAGTCGAGGCTGCCTGCCCATTGGTCATGCGGGATGGTGTTATGCTCAGCCTGCTGATCAGTTTTTCATTGTCCCTGCCTGGCAGCATTCTTTTTACCTTATCACTTTATGGTATCAGCAGTTCCCGGCTAGATATCCCTTAGTTTAAGGTACACGTCCTACTTATCAGTTGTAAATATTGAGGCCGGAGAGTTTGAGGTTATGATTGTTCGACCCCGCACCATCATCACAACACCAAAGCGAATTCCTCAAAGCAAAGCGCCGCGAAAAGTGGGATGCACGCCATGTAACGATTCTGGCTTTTGCTACGTGTTGACACAGGCAGTCTGTGTGTAGTCTGTGCGTACGTGATAGATGGACGAGAGCAGGTGAAGGAGGAGGTGCTTAATCCTGCAGGAATGTTGTGTGTTGGGGGGCTGATTACAATGATGGTAACTTCATCTTTCGACGGAGAAACCACAGACCGGTACAGGACAATGGAGCCCCAATACAGGACAATTTAAAAAAAAAAAAAGTGACCTAGTGGAAAGACTTTCGGAAGCAATGTAACAGCCTTGGAATGTACCACAAGGGGAACTTCCAAGGCCATGTTGTGTTTTATAAAGAGTGCCTACCAAACCACACACAAACTTGTGAGGCAGTGCGGAAATATCCACCCTATCGCTGCTTATTTTTAATGCCCCATGACCCCAACCCTACATTTTTGTAATGTTCTTTATACAAAGGAGATCAACAAGGTTTGTTCTACAATGTTTTTATTTGCCCCCTCCCATACCTAGCAACTGAGCTTTGATTGGCTTAGACGAGTGGAGGGGGGGCGGTATGGCCTGCTCATGAATGCTGGATTCGTAGAGCTGCTGTTACACAACATTTATATTTTTGCATCTTTTGCATTCATCCACGGTGCTATTGAGCATTTAGGTTTTTTTTCCTCCAAAGTTTTTGTGCCATTTAGAGTTTGAGAATAACAACAATGAATGTTGGATGAATCTTTCTTGGAAAATGCTAAATATTGCTTACCAAGAAAGCTCCACAAGTGTCCAACATAAACGAAGCAAGGCTGCTCGAATATCAAAGCTTTCATGTGCAGTATTTGGGAGATTTGAAGCCGCCTCATTGTGCCAAAATTGAAGCGGTTATGGCTCCTATCCCATTTGCAAGTTCCCCTAAACCCTTGCCAGGTAATCTTGTTTACCAGTATCAGGGGTGTGGAACATGAGTGGTGTCATCATGGGCTGACTAGTCACATGGTCACGGGAAAGCCTCCCGCTTGCGTTAATGAACAGCGCATGAAGAAAATTTTGAGTGGGCATGGGATGCTTGTTAGCCATGATGCATTTATTGTCGCTGAAGTTGGAAGTGGAGCAAACAAGCTTAACCCTTTTTAATTATCTATTTGAAGCTTTTTTTTTCTTGCTCTTTCATTATATTTTTGTCCTGCATTCTGTTCTTTTTCAACTTGATTCTTCATCTGCTGAGGCAAGCTTTCCATACGTGTGGATGGTTGAAGTGTGGAGGTTGGGATTTTTCCCTGCGACAGAAGCGGCTTTGTCCGAGCTCAGGTTCCTTTGCAACACATTTCATGTCATAAATATGTAGGAGGAGGAGGAGGAAGAGGAGGAGCTGCTGGGATCTTGTGCAATCGTCTTGCTCAATGTAAACATGGCCCCTACAGATTAAAGGAGAGATGAGCTGTCCTGGGTTTCCAAGCCAAACTGCACATTTTATTTTATTTTTACTTTTTTTTTTTTAGCTGAAAGCTTGCAGTTTCACTGAGCAGGCCGATGACTGAAGAAGCGGTTTTTGATCCATTTGTCAGGCCCATCAAGTCGAGATTTTGCTGAACTCTTGGTTTGTCGAATGTCTATGTATGTCACGCGCTCGTAATAGAAATTTTGAAGGAAGGTTTTTGTGAACTCGTCACCTGCTCCTCTTTTGTACCATGAAGGCATCATTTGGCTTTTGTGCTTTAAAGTTATGTAACTGGCAAGGGCTCGGCCCAGTCTGTGGTTCTGCGGCATGGCCAATCCTCTTTGCTGGGCTAAGTGTTTGGCCTAATTCTTGTCTTGGATACATAACAAGGCAACGTCAGACCTGAGCCTGCCTGCCTGCCTTTGCCCTCAGTCCACTGTGTACTGTGTGCAGCTGGCTGGTCCAAGTTGTGACTCAATGTTCCTGCTAACCTGCCCCATTTGATGCTGTGCGGGGGATGTTGCACAACATGTTTTGAATTTCCACACAGAGAAAAGCTGTGCAGTGCCTTTTTATTTTTTATTTTTCGAAACTTGGCCCATCCTCCAAGATAGCCATGTGACTCTCGCAGTTCGCCCCCGTTTAGGCCTCTAGCTTCAACACGAGGTGTCAGCTGTACTGAGGAATGTCAGGAGCAGCAGCTAAAGAAAACATTTCACTCTTCTTGTATGCTGCTCATAGCCAAGCCTGTGGCTAACCAATGTGTTCTTCTCATCAGTGTGGCTCTGCAGAGTACATGGCACCCGAGGTGGTCGAGGCCTTCAGCGAGGAGGCCACCATTTATGACAAGCGCTGTGACCTCTGGAGCCTGGGAGTCATCCTATACATCATGCTGAGTGGTTACGCGCCCTTTGTAGGCCACTGCGGGCGTGACTGTGGCTGGGAATTGGGGGAACCCTGCCACAGATGCCAGGTGGGATTATGGAATGTCAGACATTTTGAAAAATGTTTTTTCATTGGTCTAATTTTTGACTTCAACAAAACTGCTCTTTCCCTCCTGTAGAATACCCTGTTTGAAAGTATTCAGGAAGGAAAGTATGAGTTTCCTGACAAAGACTGGGCTCATATCGCCTCAAGTGCCAAAGACCTGATATCCAGACTACTGGTTCGGGATGCCAAAAATCGCCTTAGCGCTAGCCAGGTGCTGCAGCACCCCTGGGTGCAAGGGGTGAGTATCGAGCCACCATGCTACCGCTATCATTTTGCATTAGTAATGGAGGAGTGCATTTTTACATTTTAATGGGCTTGCTTTCATTTTTAGGGTGCATCTGACACTCTGCCTACACCGGTGTTTCATCAGAGGTGAGGCAGTTGACCATGCGTGTAGTTTTCGATCCGCAACACTTCGCCTTTTTATATCCTGGGAACCTCATGTCCTTTCTCCCGTTCCACAGAAGCAGCAATGCGAGGGATCTGACATTCTTTGCAGACAAGGCCATGGCTGTGAACCGGCAGCTGGCTGAACAGGATGGCATGGAGGAGCAGCATCAGCTGGAGACCCCCTTTGTGGTCACTGCTGCCGGCTCCTCCATGCGTCTCTCTCCTCCTTCCAACTCGAAGCTGGCCAAGCGAAGGCAGCGCAGCAGCCAGCCCAAGGGCGGCCCCGTCTCCGCTGCCGAGCTTCGTCAGCTCTTGGCCCCTCTTGTTATTGTAGGGGACTGTGCCTGAATTTTGTCAACGTTGGCTCCAGATCTTCTGCGAAGACCTGCTCCTCTCCTTGCCTGTCTTTGACTCTCGCTGGCCTTGGTCCCTGGCCATTCAGGCTCTTTCTGAGTTTGCTGTATGGGGAGACCACAGATCTTCTTCTAAATGCCTTTTGACCTTCTGCAGCACTTCTGAAGCACATCAGCCCAGGGCCTGCAAATGCAGATTCACGTCCAGGTTATTGGGGAGGGAGGTTAAGAGAGAGTTAGTTTTATAAGCCCCACCCACCCCCCTTCTCTCAACACTTATGTTTAAAACTAAGCTCAGACACCAAAGGACAACCTCTCATGCTGCTCCCACGTTACAACTGGATCCACTGTGAATTAAGTTGTCTGGAATGTTCTCTTTGCCTGTATGTGTATGCATGAATGGTCAATCTGTACATGCATACAAGATTATGCAATATGCCAAGATGAAGGTGTACATAGGGGGGTGGAAGAGCTGTAAGCCAATGCTGTCTGTGCCTGGTGCCATTATTGTGTGGCTGGGGAATCTTTCAAGCTATTTATTATTTTTATTTTTTTTTGGTTCTCCACGCAAATAATTTTGGAATCGATTTGTCTCAGTGGCTACGCAATCAAAGCTCCAAGAGCAGAGAATGTCTGTATACTGCCAGCCATGATGTGATTAGTGCAGTGATTTATACAGTTTGGCTCAATGCTGTAAGGATCAGTTGCCATACTGTTGAGTATCACAGGTCAAAATTATTACTATCTGGTTGCCCCCGTAAATGACTATGCAATCTTGAACAATGTCTGAATAATAATCAAGAGTAAAAATTTTTTTTTTTTTTTTTTTGAAGAATTTACGATGTCCCACAGCCACACCCAGTGCTTACAGTTTTTCAGTTTTGTATTTTTTGTATATGTAAATCAATGTATGCCTCAGCGCTAACCTTGATATTTTTGGCACTAAAAGTTAGAATTCCCTCATGCAGGGTTTGAAAAGCACAGTTTGGCCGATGTGACCTTGTCATTCGATTGAATACACTTATTTGGACCATCAGCATTTTTAATGCTGATGTCTCATTTTTAATGAGACATCTATTTCCAAATATTTACATAATTGAAGACAGTCACCCCCCGCCCCCCACAGACTAAAAAAAGAAAAAAAACAAAAAAAAAGGAAAAACATTCCACAAAAACAAACAAAAAAAGTCTTCCACAAATGTGTAGCTGTATATGTTTACCTTATGTTTTTCATGTTAAAAACTCCATGTGAATGTGCCACTTTTTTCTTTCATTTTTTTGAATGGATTTTTTTTTTCTACTTGGTGATTTGTCATGGAGGCGCGGTTGAGTTCAGGTGAAACACCGGCTGGTTTCCTATGTTGGTTTACGGTATGTTAAGTTGTGTGAAAGTCGGCAGAAGTTTTAGTTGAGCTGGAGCGTTCTTGCCCAGACAGTGATTTTGTTTTGTTTTTATGTTCACAAGTTGGCAATAATTCTTTTCTTCTCGAATGAAGTAAATGTTCATTCTGAGACTGTGATAGACAGTGAAAAGTGACCAGGTCTGTTTCACTTAAAGGGGGTTCAAGTCATGACCTATCACATGGAACATGTGGAATAACCTAGCAGACAGGTGCTGACAATCCACTACCAGCACTGCAGTAATGGTACTCTGGAAATGGTTGCCTTTTTGCTAAAGGATCCACTCTGCTGATAACGGGACACTGTAATAGCTTTCGAAACCACCGACAGATGCATCATCATGGGATTTTATGTCTTATAATAAGACTTGAATTTGTATATGCAGCTGTTTCTTCTCTATTTGGGAAACTACTTTGCTAAATTTGATTAAGGCAATCTTTACGGGGTTTTAAAACGCCTGATACAGTTCAGTATTTTTTTTTTCTTATCTCCTGTGAGCATCGCAAGTTTTGGACTGGGTTTGATACCTGCAATCACGTGCACACACAAAGGGCCATACTCAAGATTCTGACTGGTGTAATAAGAGTTCTTGGTCATTATCATTTCTATTTTTTTTTGTGAAGTGGCAGTTGTTTTAATACTGTCTTGTTGGGAGAAAGTTCTATTCTAAGGCTCTCACTTTTTGTTTGTCATTTTGACGTAAGAAAGTGTTCAGTTCATTCATGAGGACAGTGTCAACCCTTCCCATAATTTGAATGTAGTCCACAGGCAAAGAATTTAAAATCCAGCAATACTTCTCAAAGCCTTCCTAATTGAACTCAAGTGTGTGGTAAACAATTCTGCCTGTGGCGGAAGAAACAGGCATTGAGCTGAGGCAGCCAATGCCTGAAATTAGCACCATCTCAATGCCCTTAGGGGGGAAGAAGTTTGGAATAAATACATCCTTAAAATATAAACCAATTTTGATTTAAGATAAGCACTTTACAGTATCATGTGAATGATTGCAGTTCACTCAAGGCAACGCTTAAAACAGTTGTTCCAGAATTTTGTATTGTTTTTCTAAAAAAAAAAAAAAAAAGCAATAAAATGCTTTTAAAAACTCACGTGTGTTTGTGATGTCTATTAATCATTGTGCTCATTGATTTCCTGTTCAGTTTAATGGACTTAGTTGGAAAGCTGATACTTGGCATGTGCGCCCTCCTTTCTCACCAGTTTCACATTAACCAACATTATCTTTTGACCAAGGCTGAGACCAGGCCTACAGATTGCAGTAAATTATCTTATCTGTCACACTCACTGATATTTGAGCTGTGTCACGTGTCCTTAGCTGTTAATACCAGCACACTTTTCCCTTCACTCTCTGAACTATGACTTGCATGTGATTTTATGTGTCAGTCATCCAGGATGCCACTGTGGGGCTTTCCACAGGCGGGCCTCACCATACGTGACTGATGCAACCTGCTGCAAGAGCTATCGCCACATGTGTGCGGATAGGAAACGACTTGGCTACACATTGCGACTTTTGAGTTATGCGGTTACAGCTGTCCAAAAGTGAAATAAGAACACTATACCTACAGTAGTACATGAATGAAGTCTGGTGGTACAGAATCATACTTTGGGGCTGTTTTTCTTCAGCTTGAACCAGGGGCCTAATCAAGGTGTGGTAAATTATGAACAGAACTAAATAGTGCTGTACAAATCTTTCGGGCAAATATGTATGTTCGAAAGCAAAAAACATGATTTGCTGTTGCCAGCCACATAAAATGATATGACGGTTCATATCTGGCCCTCGGGCTTTGAGTTTGACACCCGTGCACGTAAAGAAATTGCCCAGGCTACCACCTCGCAAACAACTGGAGTTGAAGCGGATTTACATGGGCCTTACATGGGACAGGAGATGTGAGGCAATCTCTATTTCGTTAATGGATGCTACAGCTTCTTGTTTGCTTTCAAACTTTTAGCTTGTAGCAGACGTGTGCACATTTTTGATCCACTGGTGAGAAAAAGTGGTTAAGATTGCACGACTGTCCGCGTCTTATGTGTTGTGTTGTATTTTTTTGTCATTTTATGTTAACTGTTCTGTTGATGGCGGCGCGACACCCACAGCGGCTCATCTCTCTCCTGTGGTTGAGAGGAAAGAAATTTCATCTGTGCTCTATGTTGCGCACATTTGACAATAAAGTTGACTTGAACTTGAACCCGAATATGAGCTGCATAAAGGCCAAAGGCAAGGTTGAGAACGCCTTTCCAAACATATACCACCTATTCATTCTGTCGACAATATTGACCCTTATCATTAACAGACATTTCCAATGAAAGGGTTGTACAGTATACTGCATATTTGAAACGTTACATAATACTTGGGGGGACTTTAGTCTCGACTCTGTTTCAGAAGTGGAAAAAAACGGGCCTTCAAATAAACAGTCATGTATACACCATACGTTGTGTCAGTTAGTAACTCAGAAAGCCACTTGATTGCGCAACATGTTTTCTGGCATTGCAAACGTTTCGGGGCAGGAGGGAATTAACTGATGCAATAGCAATGTGACTATTGTACTGTACAGTCTTCATTGGGCGTGACCGAGAGCCAAGAATCGGGATTGTACACACTGCTGCCCTCTTCTGGACATTCTTAGGTTAAACTCTGAGTAATTTATTTTGGTTAAATGGATGTGTAAAGACTGCATCCATACCTGTCAACTTTTCGGAGCGCCAACCTGTATAAGCTACCAAAAAATCCTTATAAAGAGCAAAAAAATCCTTCTAACATACCAAAGCATTTTATATGTCAAAATAACGGCAGAAAAAAAACCCACGAAATATGAATGATATATTTGTTTCCTTGTAGAACTTGCTTGTACACTACCGAAGTATGCAATGAATACTCTGCTGTTTTCAACTAGGAACCACGTGATTTACTGGAAAGTTAACGGAAATGAAAGCATTCGAGTAGACTAGCACCATTCTGGGCAAAAGCAAACGGAACTACCTCTTAGCGGGGGAAAAAAAAGAAAAAACCGGAAATTTTCAGAATCCGTATGATTTGTGCGATATGGCCATATACGTAAGATTCACCACAAAATCCGTATGAACTATGGCTAAACCGTATGAGTTGACAGGTATGTGCATCACATACTAATGTAAGCTTATGTTAAATTATTAATTATTTTCATTTTATATTTGAGCATTATATTCTTTTGTGTTACAGTTACCTAGGTCATATTCCGTTTAATAATTGCTTAAACAAGCTTATGTTGATATTATCTGATTGGTTAAGGAAACCAGGAAGTGTTTTCTGTTACCGGGAAGGGGGTGTGTTCTCGTTCATCCGTTCAGAGGTGCAGACGTTTTTTTTTTCTTTCTCCTTTTAATAAACTGCATTAAAGGATTCCATCTCTCCATCTGTCATTCGTAAAGAAGAGCCATCCGCTGAAAAACAACGAACCCCTCAACTTACACTAATATAGTACTGTACGTCATAATACTGTGTAATTAATGCATTTAAATGTGAGGTACTAAGATTTTCGCTGTACTTTTACTAGGAAAGGCAAGTCTGTATCACAGGACACACCCAACGCACTTGTGACGAATGAGCTAATTAAATTGTCCCTAATTGGATGACTTGTGGTCGGAAAAGAAAAGGCATAAAAACCCGCTCATGAGTTGGCATGAGCTATTAAAATGAGCGGCAGGTAGGTATTGCAGAGTATTTTACAATAGTTTTAAACTTTTCTATCCATGTCTCATGATGCAATTGTATACAAATATTTCTTTTAAATTTAACCTGTTTAGAATTGCCAATGTAAGTTGCTTTCTGATGACTATTTCGTAGGGTATTGATCTAATACCGGCGAGACATGATTTAAGTGCAGTTACTTTGACAAAACTATCAAGTCATATTGAATGTCTTAATGTGAAGAAACGCCACTCTCAAAAAGTTTCGTGTATTTAGTGTTTGGGTGCGGTTTAACTGTGACCCCAAATCGCACTACAATCTTAACAGGTCAACTTATTTTGACCTTTTAAACTTTTGAATACACATGTACAAATCTTGCGTGTTTTAGTCCTTTTTTTTTTGCATGTCATTTAATGAGCTGAACAGAAAAGTTCTCAATATGAAGAGAATTGGTAGTCCTCTTCATGATGTTCACCTGCTTTTGCGCCAATTTAACACAAAGTGTACGTCACAGTTGTTAGGTTTTTCTTGGAGGGCAGGGGCCGTGATCAGCAGGTTTCAACTGAGACTGAAAGAGTCAAAAAGACAAGGGAAGTGGCTGTCCAAAGGAGGGGCATTTTTATGTTGCTCTTGCAAGTTATGCAACGAGTACTAAAACGTTAAACTGTTCGAGATGTGCGCTGAGGTCAAAATATATTTACAAAAGGCAGTAGGCATCCAACAAATTTTCTCAAAAGAGGAGTATCCTTCACTTTTTTGTGCTGTTTAATTAAAAATACTGTATATGCTTCTCTTCCAGACTTCATGAGCAGACGACTTCCACCTCCTGTGAAATAAATCTGTTAAAGAAGTCCTGGACTCTTAAAACACACACACACACACACACACACAGTCAGTGATACCATGAACATTACACTTGTTTCTTTGGTTAGATACATATTTGATTAATCTAGACGGAAGTTCTGCCTTTATAATACACACTATGACTTTTAAAGGGAAGTAAAAAAACGCGGATGTAGTTCAGTTGATTGCTGGCTTCCCACACTCTTCTAAAATTTACCTTCCGTGATCCTACCCTAACTTCCATGACGAAGTTTGGATTTTTTTTCCCGTCAGCCAGTGAGAGCGTGACGACCATGACGTCAAGCAAACACGCGAGAACTCATTTCCGCCACCAATCCAACATGGCGCCGTAGAGATGTTATTGTCCTAGCATTCGTGCAATCTTGGTTATATCGCCCACGAATAAGCGGAAACGGCCTGACAACATTGGCGGAGGCATGAGAGGAATTTCCGGGGATCATGCTGAGATCAACCGGCTTTTTCCGAGGGCTTGACTGTCCGTTTTACACAGAAGACACTGAGGGCAAAGGCAGCGGCAATGGGTGCAACAGACCCTACTGTCACTTCAGGCACAGCCAGCAGAGACGGCAGACCTACGCGGGGGCTACTGTCGAAACAAAAAAGCTCGACGCCGCCCAAAAAGGCGATTTTCAATGCGGTACGTTGTCTTGCTTATGTGTCAAGATACCGCTGGGAAGCCGTTCGGCTTTCAGAACACGTTTGGATGAGGTATTACGAACCGCAGAGTACTAGCAATTTCCCTAAACTCTTTTACAACCATTAACTGTTACCGAACGACATGCTGGTGAATTATGCATTTGAACGCTATTGTGCTCCCATTATGACATTGGTTACACATGATTCAGTTCCAATACACAAAGCTGTGTTGTACACCATGTCGTGTGTCTCAATCAGTCATTTTCCAGCAACTTGTCTTGGAAAAGACGCGTCCATCATAAATAATGTGAGCTTCTGTTTGACAAACCTACGTTTCGACTTTAAAATTTTGTTCAATACTACCATAACAATGAAGGCATTGTGTTCTTAACCTGGGCAGGTTGTGCATTTGATACCAGGGCTTTTTTAATAGGGACTCTCTTTTCTTTTAAACCCAAATTAATCCACCTCGCTGTGGTACCTTTCTCGGATCTGAATTAAATTTTCCAACAATAACTGTCCAATTCTCACATCATGTCACGTGTGCACATAAAAAAAAAAAACAAACACTTTTTCATTTATTTTGTAAATGCTTTGGTATAGCCATGCAAATAATTATGTGAAATTCTCTGCTATTTCCGACATTATGAATCGCTTACGTCATGTCATAATAGGTCTCCATTGAATTGTCTGACACCCTACAACAATTTGGCATAAGTTCATCACAAAATGGTTGAACACGTAATAAAAGGTCAACCGCATTTTGATATATTTCCATCAGACTATTTCTAACAAGGGGGAATGTTTGAAGCATTATACCAACCAAAGATCAATCAGTTTTCTGAAATAGCTCACAGCAAGTGAAGAAAATAGTTGTCATGTGGTTGAGAATTTGTGACCGCAAGGCCTGGCACATAACGTGTCGGAAAATGCACTGTAATTCCTACCGTGTTGCATGTACACTTTTGCCGAAAGAGAATGTCACGTGTTCACATTTCTATTATTGTTTTTTAATTACTTTTTTGCTTTGTGCTGTGCAGTGTCTTTTCCTTTCTGTATTGCAATGAAATGGTTTGTCAACAAATTGCAGTGCAAACATAAAAGCAAAATTGTGAATATCGCCCAGTCGCTCAATATTATTAGAATAACTTGCAATTTAGAATACTGCAACTGTCATCTAAACTTCAGCGGCAGTTTACATTACGACATCCCTCCAGAGTACACTGTTATATTGACAACATTACTAAGCCAATAGACTCTCTTGTCCATACTCAATCATACAAAGACCTGTCGTTTGGATTGCACTGACATGTTCAACGACACGGATATGTCATGTTTATGGATTTTGAGAAAAAAATGGCTTTTGCAGGGGAATCCCAATGTTTTGTTTTTTGTACAAATTGTTTACACCGTTTTGCAAATTTCAATTCTGATCTGAGAAACGTACCAAAGTAACTGAGAAAAACTAATATGACCACTATCACATCACAGTTATAGAAAGTGTCAATATTATACAACATAATATCAAAGCACACAATGTGCTACATACGTCATCTGAAATAGTCATAATCAATATCCAATAACTTCACAAAAACATGAAACATTTCAATAAAATGCATCATTCTCACCAGATACAGTGATAATTAAATGTATTACTGTGTGCACATGTTCTGCTAGTCGAACTTGGCTTGCTCTGACTTGCTAATCAGAGGATGGAAAAATTCTTGCGTCACTGTGAGTCAGTTAGTTGGCCCTGTGAGGTGTATTTGAAATTTGAATGGTAATTAAGCAAACAACACCATGACTAATACAGTTTAAGTGACGCTGACCAGCCCGGTTTAACATAGAAGCACCGATTGGACAAAAACACTTCACATCCACATAGCCTACAGGTATTGGAATCAGTGCAGCCAAAAGAAATGCTATGAAATGAAGAAAATAGACTGATGGGAATAAACCAATTCAATTTCATGGAACGAAGATTCGATTGAGGTTGTAAATGTAGGTCGGTGCGTCAGTAGAGAAGGCTTTGCCGGTGACGGCTCACCACTGGTTAAAAAAAAAAAAAAAAATAACGTTTTCACTGAACCTAATTTTGATTATGAAGCTGTATCTGAGAATTGTAATAGAAAGCAATTATTGTGGCATGTGGACATTATGAATAATCTTTTGTGTTGGATTCTAAGCGTGCCATACTGTCTTACTGCAGAACAAGGTTATGACCCTTTCAAACCTGAAGTTGTGAGGCCTCAAGAGCATCAGAATGGAACTTCGCCTCGTTCGGGAGACCTCACCGGTGCTCTGGAGATGGTCAACAAGGCCATCGAGGAGGTCCGCAATGAAGTGGAGAGGGAGAAGAAGAAGCTCTTTCGAATTGGGGACGAATCATATAATCCCAGTAGAAGAGCAATTGCGTCCTCCTCTGATGGTGTTAAAGGTCAAGCAGCAGCTACACACTTGCCGTACGATCCTGGCAGTTATCAGATGACATCAGGAGGATATAACCCCACCCCTGGTTGCAGCAAGTACACTCTGGATTCGGACAGTCGGGGAAGCAATAGCAACTGTATGGAGTATGTTCCCACTTTGCTAAAAAAGAATCCATCGCGGACAAATGCACACAGAGTCACCTCTCTGCCCCCAAGTCCTAAGTACTCAACCAGGACATCTTCCTCCTCTTGTAAATACACTCTAGATACTTCAAGGCCATCTACAGACATGGAATATGACCCACTTTCCAACTACTCTGCAGGGATCGCAGTAAAGCGCAAGAGAAATGGCAGCGCGTGCAATATTACTGTGGAGGGTAAAAAGACATATAGACACCCCGCATCAGATGATGTCGTGCCGCATGTGAGAGAAACCCCGCGACAGAGCGTCGACACAAACAAGTACACTTTTTCTGAATCTGATGGCGAGAGTTCTGGAACCGAGTACAAACCCCTTTCGCTCAGTAGTCTTCAGCAGAGAAAAGCCAACAGCATGACAAAAGTTGGAGACAGTATGGCGAAGGAGAGGAAAGAGGGGGCTAAGGGTACCCTCCAATCATTGGCGCATAGGAATAAGGAGCACTTGGAGACAGGGGAACGTTCGGAGCAGAAGATGGGCCCAGAGAAAAAGAAGTTAAAAATTGAGAAGTCGGAGAAAGCTAAAGTAGGCCACACATCTCTTATCAAAAAAAGTAGCAAGGATAAGGGCAAAGAGTCACTAAATAAGTCTCAGCAAAAAGACCCGACAAAAAAGGAAAACAAGAGTCATGGGAAGAACTATGATAGCCGAAAGGACACTGTTAAAGTTCAGACTGCTGATAAAGTTCATAAAGAACACAAAAAAAGTGACGGGAATATGAATCCAAAAACAAATTCCAGCAAACGAGGTAAGGACACCGAGAACCGTGCAAGGGAAAGCAGCAAGTGCAAGGTTTCAGACAAGGAGCGAAGCAAGCAGAAGGAGACGAAACATAAAAATGGTCAATTAGACGATAGTAAAAGAGACAAGGATGGAAAGAAACTTAGCAAAAGCAGCTCCTCTAGCGCCAGCGCAAAGAGCAAAGCCGCTTCCGAACTCAGCAAAGGTAAAATGAAGCGCAGTGAAAAGGTGAGAAGCCTGGAGCAGAAAGAAAGAACTCTGAGTCACGCCGAACTTTTTGGGGATGAGAGCGCGGAGGAGGCAGAACCGATCGTGGTGGATGATAGCGATGACGATCCGGAAGAAGTACTCATGAGGAAATCTGCGGACGCTTTGAAGAGGGGACAACTAAATAAGAGGAAAGCCTCGGAGGTGACTCCGTCTTCCTCTGAGTATGAAGATGACAGAGTCGCGGAAGGGAGCGGGACGAATAAAGACGCTGCGATAGACTTGTCACTTTTTCAGGTTGATTTGGACTTTGACTCAGATCCCTTGGAGGAGTGTTTCAGGATCTTCAATGAATCTAAGGATGTCAAGAAGGAAGACAAGGGAAGGCAAGCTAAGCAGGTAGCGCTCTTACCGAACATTTGCTATGTTGATTGTATTGGTCAAACGGTTGGTGTAAACATGTTCATGTTGTGTGTGTGCTGTCAGCCATCCAGAGATTTAGAGGAGGACACCACTGAGAGCACTTTAACCACTCTCTTCCCTGGTCAGAAGAAGAGAGTCTCACACTTTGCTGCCAAAGGAAGTGTAAGTGGACCTCATCCCCCATTGCTTTCCCAATCATGTGAGCCCCGTTCTAGCCATTTGTTCCCAAAATGCGGGCCCTCGCTTAAGCATCTGCAAAATATTTTGCAGTGAATTAGGATGTATTACAAAAAGTGTGTTTACATTTGAGGATGAGCCAACTAATAAAACAAAGTGAGTATTAACTCATTCAATCCCAGCCATTTTCACTGGAGCAAGCCCCTCAATCCCAGCGTTTTACTGGATTTTGACTGATCTCGCAAGGCCCACAGAATATTTGGTTCTAATGCTGTATAAACATTTGTTTCCATCTTTTTCCATTCTTCAGCAATCGGCATTACAAAATGGCTAAGTTTTATGGAAATGGCGATTCCTGGGCAAAAAAACGGAGAAAAAAGAGCTTTTTGTAAAAGCAGGCATTTCAATCACGTGAGGCACCACTGCCACCTACTGGTCGCTTTTTTACATGATTTACAATGCAAACGGCTTATTCTTATTCACAGATTGCACCAGACTCTCCTCCTCTCTATGATGCAAAAAAAAAGACTTAGACATACAAGTACGTCCTTGGTAGGCGGGGCCTAATTATAAAAAGACATACAAGTACGTCTTGTGGAATGAAAGAGTTAATAACTAATTATTCACCTCTACCTTAGGTATGGCTCACTTAAATGCTCTCATATGATTGTATTGTATTATCAAGTCAAGTTCACTTATATAGTCCATAATCGCAAAATGTCTCCCAAGCCCACAGTAGACAAAGCTTAGCGACATCCTCCCAACCTGACAGGGAAAAACTCAAAACCCCCATTTGGGGGAAAAAAAGACGAAACCTTGAGAAGGGACCACAGATGAAGGGATCCCCCTTCCTGTATGAAGTGGCTGTAATGAAGGTCAAGAGGGCAACATTTAACAGATAATATGGTGCTGTACAAAGCTAACTAAAACTGCACGAGAACCCATTGAATGAGGATGATGCACCATCGGTAGATAGATGCCTTGGGGAAAGTAATTCTTTCCCGAGAGGACCATCACATAAATCTGCATGACGACATTTTTATTTATTTATTTAGAACAAAAAGAATATTATTCCAGGAAAGTCCTTTTTTGTTCCCCCGCCCCTTCCCCCAAAAAGTATTTGTTATTATTCTTTTTGAAAACAAAAGAATGTCTTTTACCAAATAAGGAAAGAACTTTCTGAGAATTAAGTTGATATGATCGTGAAACGTTGACTTTAATATTATGCTATTCTGAATTTATCATAGAAAGACATCATTTTCAAAAGATTAATAACTTCGATTCACTTACATTTTTTTTTTTTCTCAAATCAGAACTGTAACTTTTCTCTTAAAAACAGGGCATTTTTAAATTCCAGTAGCATTGAGGGGCACACATGCAGTTACCGGTACATTTATTTTTTCATGGACATTATGGGGGCTTCCTTGAAAAAATGTCTCCCATAAGTTTGAGAACCCCTCTTTTAAATCACTTCAATTACAAATGATTTCTTAATTCAAATCCACATTGCTCAGGGGAGTCATCAAGGCCGAGAAGCAGTCCTGATCATCGCAGCGCTGTTTTTTTGAAGTGAGACTTAAACAAGGAAAGATTGGCATGATGGGATGTCATTCAAAATACACCCGATGGATAAAACGTTATTTGAAACAGCTGCAAATACTGATTCGGTAATAAAATGCGCAGTTGGCCCGCCATTTCCAACTACTGTACCGCTTCCCTTCTTCTGGGAAGAATTTGCTGACGAGATGTTGGGGCGTGTGTATGTGAATGTTTATACATTTGTACCGAAGGATTTTTGTGAGATTGATCAAAAATCGGTATTCTTCATCCCAAAGTCCTTTGATGGAGCTTGAGCTCAGTAATTCAAGTTCTTCCACATCAAACACACCTTTTAAAGGGAATGTACTGATTTATGTTGGAAACGGTACAATCCTTTCAAATGTAATACATAGTTTCTGTGCTTTGTTAGACGCACTAAGCTAAGAGTAAGTCAACTCCATCCGGTCGCTTGTCCAACCTGAACCAATATGATATCGTAACTAATTTGTTTTTGTTCCATTGACAGGAAAAAGTTGGTTTTGAATCAAATACCATCAATTATGTGAACAGCTTTTCCTTGTTTTTCCTCTTTGTCAGACCGACGCACCTTCCAAGAATGTGGTCCGGCCGTACCGGAGACTCACGGCTCAGGAGGTTTGCTATCAGCGCATGCAGATGGCGCAGCAGCAAGCTGCTCACCTTTCTGCCTCAGTCAAACCACCCTCAGAGAGCACACCCAGCCCCAGGTCTTCAGGAGAGAAGAAGCGGATCGCACACCGTCCCAACCCATTGACAGTATCCTCAAAGACAAGTATGTAATTACCGTTTATTCCTATTGTTGGTTAAGTTGTGAAAAAGTACCTGTGCTCTCCCCCTTGAATCTTCATATCATTCAATCCAAGAGAAATGTTTGACGAGACTATTTTGAGTGTTTTTAAAATTCCTTGCTCTTAATATTTGGGCAGGTTGTTCAGATGCTGCGCCAGCTGGTAGCCTGCCTCTTAAGACCCAAACCACAGCCGGTATCTTGTCAAAGACCACATCCACCGTTGCACAAAAACGAGTGGCTCACACACCCACTATGAAGGTATTTAACCTCTAGAATGTCGTATATACATTGCCCCCAGGAGATATTGTGCCGCGTGAGAGCAAAAAATTGCAATTGCCACTTGATCAATGCAGTGTAAACCCAGCCTAAGTGTAATCTAACAACTTTTGATTGTTCAAACGCTCAAATCAGGTGGTGAAAATGAGACTTAATAATGGGTATTTTATCTGTTAAATGTGCTCCAATGCCAAAACACTCCCTGTGTTCCCTCAGAGTTCTTCAATGAAGCGTCCCATCATCCCCATGGAGTTTGGGGCCAAAATCCCGACCATGATTCGCCAGCGCTACCTCAACATTTTCATAGACGAGTGCATCAAATTCTGCCCATCAGAGGATATGGCCTTCCAGATGGTGGGACTGTCATGAAACTCTAAGCTGCTATCTCAATTGGTTTAGTTGTGTCATGTTCCTTGATGACAGTGTTTTCCTGCCACAATTTGTCGATTGAAAGCTGTTATTTCTTGCCAGGGCCTTGATAAGGAAAAGACGGTATATGAGCGCAGTAACAGCAAGAAAATCTATGTCAATGTGGCTGTGAACATGCTGAACAAGCTCCGTAACAACAGCACCCCCTGCTCCTCGCCTGCCATCAGTATGTCAGCACAGTCCTACATATACGTACACTAATAGCGGACACCATGTACCGTGTGCTGAATGTATCACGATTATTAAGCAGGGAATATAGCTCTGTTTGTACTCTAACGTATATATCCATGTTGCTTTACAGAGGAGGCAGGTTTACCTGCTTACCGGAAAGCACAGTCTCACCAGGAAGTTCTGGGTGGCCGTCTTGCAGCTACGACCAGTTTCACTGTCAATAGGATGGGTAAACAGCAAGAAGAGAAGCTCAATGGTAAGGGGTTTTGCTTTTATCCACCTTGTTTCTAATTGACTGCAATAGAATTCCTTTTTGCCCAATTTCTTTAAAGGAGACATTTTTGATCGTTTTATGCAGTGACTTCTCAGGTGGCTTCATGACATTGGACATTTAAGTATGATAGTGCCTCTGCAAGATAGTGTGTCAGACTGTAGGCCGGTGGCCTGACTGTTACCTCAGAGTGAGATGGAAGTGCAGATTGGCTTAATCATAGACACATTTTTAGAAATAGGTGGGGGAAAACCCCAATGATTTACTTGGTAATTACATTTCACACTTGAGAGATGGGCAGGCTCTCCAGAGATTCAACTGCCACACAATTTGTATACACGCCATTCGTTACAATGCCAAAAAGAATCTCCTCCTTTCCTGACTACTAAATTTACAACGCATTCCAAATTGTGCAAATTATTATCTTTTTGTCAGCTTTTTTTAACTAGTTAATGCAATTGGCAGTCATCACAATTTTCAAGTCATCATTTGTTATGAAAATCATTTGAATGTTTTTAAACAAACCTCCCAATAATGAGTGTTTTTTTTTTTTGTTAAATAAAAAATGATTTTGTTCGAATTCACAATTTCAAATTATCAAGCACAGCAGTTTTTCAAGGCAGTTTATATGTCATTAAAAAAAAAAACTAAAAGTAGTGATTTGTTGAATTGCCAGCATCAGGAGGTTGTATTTGCGGAAATCAAAAGCTATTTCAATTAAAAACATCTTAAAGGTCATGTTACATTTTAACATTGCACCTCTTATTTGATAGCAGCTTTACAAGTCTTGCACCCATTGAACTTCTCTGCATGAATTTATTTGCAGGGTATCAGAATAGCCTACCGAAGCTGCTGTTTGGATGTGAACTGTCCAACTTCCTAGATATTTGCTTGAGGATGTTCCTAAGGTTCTGAACAAAGTTGAGGTCAGGGTAGGATGGGGACCATATCATGAGTTTCTCCCTTTTACGCCCATAGCAGCCAATGATGCCAAGGTATTCCCTGCAGGATAAATTTGTTCACTTGTGAGTGTAATGTAACCCTGGATGGTCAGGATGGATGGAATTGTATATTGTTGGTGGATGGCCAACATTTCCCAAAAAGGATGCAACGTTGCCATGGAGGTAGCGGTAATATTTTGAGTCGGAATAAGGCAAAAGAGCTGGTTGGCCACCTTTGGGTCCATGAAGGTGTGAAAATAACCTCAGAAAGGTATTTGGAGTATCAGACTGACTACTTTCTTTGATGCTAAGAAATAAACAACAGAACTTTGTGAAACAAAGTCCTCTTTATGCACGACAATGCGCTGTCTTATGCTGCAAGAAAACCCTGTGTATCATGGAATGCTATTGTCATCAAAGGAGAGAAACTTGTCTGTGGGCCTCCATCCTCCCCTGACCATCAACCCTATTGAGAACCTTTGAAGCATTGTCAAGCAAAACATCTATGAGGTTGGGAGGCAGTTGACATCCAAGCATCAGCCCTCGGAGGCTATTCTGACATTGTGGAAAGAAATTCAAACAGAAGCTGTCCAAAAACTCACAAGTGCAATGGATTAACATCATTCACTAACGTTTGAGAACTGAGGACTCATTGTTGAAGCTTTGTAGGTGAAATTATTTCCTATTCATGCTTGATGTACAGCTCGAGCTGTTCAATAGTCCGGGGGTCTCCATTGTCGTACTTTACGCTTAATTTTGCGCTGCACATTTTAAATGGTGGACAGGCCACTCGAGTACCTGCACTCTTTTACTACGAAACCACGCTGTTGTAACACGTGCAGAATGTGGTTTGACATTGTCTTGCTGAAATAAGCAGGGGTCTCCCTGATGCTTGGATGGCAGCATATGTTTCTCCAAAACCTCGATCAACCTTTCACTATTAATGGTACAGTACACAAATGTGGAAGTTACCCATGCCTTTGGCACTAACACAGCCCCATACTATCACAGATGCTGGCTAATGAATTTTGTGTCTCTAACAGTCTGGATGGTTCTGTTCCTCTTTGGCCCTGAGGACACCACGTCTACTATTTCCCAAAATAATTTGAAATGTAGACTCGTCAGACCACACTTTCCACCTTGTCATCAGTCCATTTTAGATGAGCTCTGGCCCAGCGAAGTCAGCTCTGTTTCTGGGTGTTGATAAATGGCTTTAGCTCATTTTTGTCATCCGTCCCAGCTTGTTAAGAACGTGTTACAGCCGTTTAGTTGATGTTTATTTGCCAAAAACAAAACATTTAATCACTTTGAACCTTAAACTTGCCTTTGTAGTGTATTCAATTAAATGTAGGTTGAACATCATTTACAAATCATTGTACTTTGTTTTTGTAAATACAAATAGTTTTTCTCCGCATTTATCCCCAGTGTACAAAAATCTATTTTTAGGTTATATTTGCGCTTGCCAAATTTTCAGTAAAGATTCTGCTTATTACCAGTGTCTGGCTTGCCTATCGCAATGCACAATCAATCTATTTCTTCATGCTGCAATCCAACCAGAATGAGTCTGCAACCCAAACCAGCTCAAAATCAATCCAGCTCAGTCTATTTTCTTCACAAATTGAACATTTTGCTTTGCCACACTTTAGGAGCTGCACTTTACAGGAAGCTGAAGGCATATCTAATGACAGAGGAGCAGCTGCAGGAACACGGATACCCTCGAATAAACCCCAATGCTGTTGGGAAGGCTGTTCTCTGCAACCTCCCAGAGAAGAAGGTCATCATGGACCGTAAGTATCTGTAGAAGTTTATCTAATCTGATGCAGGTGTTAGTTTTGGCAAGTTCAAGGTGATTCCATGATTCCATAACACCTGCTTCCATCATTTTTCTTTCCTCAGAATTTAGCAGTTCCACATTTTGTCCCTCCTTTGCTTGTTGTAAAAATGAAACTGTTAATGACTACCACATCTTTTTTCCTGATTTCTTTTAGTGTTTCTTAAAGCCAGAAAGTTGCCATTTGAAATTACTTTAGTTTTGTGTCATGTGTGTGAACTGCTCCTCCCCTACAAATTTAAACAACTGAACCAACATCCTCTGAGATTGGTGATTCCATCATTTTTGCCAGGGATTATATACAGCGCAAGTGTGAGATTAGATTTGAGTGGGAGATGAGATTATTTTTCCCGTGCTTTTTGTCCATGGTCTTTCAGACGACTAAATACTCTTGAATGTGTTTGTAGCATTCACCAAGATATGCTGCAGATGCGGTGCTGAGTATAAAGTCAATGCCATGGGTAACTGTCTTCGCAAAGAGGAATGCGCTTTCCACTGGGGACGTTTGCGCAGGCAGAAGGGTAAGGTGTTTGTGATATTCATCCATGTAAAATGGTGATCACTCATGTTTCCATCAACTCCCTCTCTCTGTCCTGTTGTGGCAGTGGCTGGAGGCTGGGAGACCATGTACAGCTGCTGCGCCGCGGCCGTGGGCTCTCCAGGCTGCCAAACGGCCCAGGTATCTTCCAACATGCAAAACCCTCATGAACATTTCAAAGCCAATTCAAAGAGCCTTTCTATGTATTTTTAATTGTGTAAATGAATCCCCATTTATTTGATGAATCTCTCCCCACTGCACGTTTCCACAGCAACATGTTCAAGATGGGCGTAAGGAGTCATCAGATGGCTATGTAACGACGTTCAGCAAAGAGCTCCCGGTAGATGGCAACGGAGGAGTGTTTGCCTTGGATTGTGAGATGGTCGGTCACATGGAGTAACTCAAAATGAATTTCTTCTCGAATGACACACTGCCATGTTGTTCTCATCCGAAATGTTTCTTTCCCTTGTTTTGTGTTCTTGTCAACCAGTGTTACACGAAGCAAGGCCTGGAGCTGACAAGAGTAACGGTCATAAACTCAGACTTAAAAGTCATCTACGACACGTTTGTCAAACCTGAGAGCAAAGTGGTTGACTTCAACACACGGTGTGTTTGTCCCCTAAATTGTGAATTTTGCTGGTACTGGAGTGAAGATCTGTTCGGTGTAAAACAGTATTGTGAAGGAACCACTTGTTTTTGTTCTTTGACAGATTTTCTGGCGTGACAGCAGAGGACTTGGATGGTGCCACCATCACCTTGAGAGATGTTCAGGCTGTGCTGCTCAGTCTGTTCAGTGCTGAGTCCATCCTGGTGGGACACAGCCTGGAGAGTGACCTCCTGGCTCTCAAAGTAAATCTTTTTTTTAATTTTTATTTTTTTATGAACATATATAATTTGATTGGCTATGTGCAAGTCACCAGAAGTGACTCATATAAATCAGCATTGGCATGTCACTCTATCAAAGCGACAAAATCGACTGTGAGCTAAACATTTTATTGAATATGCAGTAAAGGCTCCCACATTTGGTAGCACATTTTATTGAGTTTGACATACTGTAGTCAGTCATGATAGTAGTAATACATACAACGGTTTAGCGTTTTTGTTTGATGAATGAATATTGTAAATATATTGTGCATGCCATTTTGATGGATAGACTTTTAGTGAGTATGTTGATGAATCGGAATTAATCCTAAATTACAGCATGTGCCTGCAGTGCCCTAATTTGCATAACATACACCCATTTTCTTCCCAAACAAGACATTCCTTTGACGGATCTCAGCCAATGGGCAGAGGTTATTAAATAAAAAATAAAAAAAAGAAAGAAAACAATTGGAGAGCCATTCATAGCGTTCTCAATCTTTAACCTATTTTCAAAAGGTTCATATCATATCATCGGAAAGCTAGTTGAGACACAGAACCTGACAATATTAACAATGATGGCGATCATTACTAATTAATTTTGAATATTAGAATACTGGACACAAAACATGCATAGAACAAATAAATTATGAGGCGATCAATAGACACTGCACAGCCTGTTAAAATAGATACTAAGGGATAAATATAGCACAGCAAAGAGGCAGTTGTAGTTGATGAGATTCATACCCGTCTACTGAATCGATATGAAAACTGAGTTCGAGCGGCTCAATTGATTTCCGGGTCCAGCGTACTCGTGTGGTCTGCTCCTGAGTGACAGCATCCAACAGACAGCAGATAGACTAATATACTGTCCAGTACAGAAACACTTATAAGCACTTGAACGGAACGAAGGTAAAAGTGTCCTTTTTATGTTTATTTCAGACATTAGTCAACTCATTAGCAAATTCTCGATTTAAGTTTTGACTGTTAAAATTATTCTTAGTTTTTATATATGACTGTAATGCCACTACATTGTGTATATTGGTTAAAATGTGTTGTTTTTTTTCCTTACCTTTTTTCCGAAGTTGGTCCATCATTATTTGTGCGTACGCATTTTCTGAGGCTGTTCTAAATTTGTTTGCAGAGTATGCACAAATTCAAGCCAAAGGTATTGAATGAATCACATATTGGTGCGGAAAACTGTACGTGCGAAAACAGTACGTGCGCACATTTATAAAATGTTATGAATTTGAGTGTGAATGCCGGTCTTTTGTTTGTGTATACGTGCCCTGTGACTGGTTGACCACCAGCACAGGATATGTAGTCTGCCTTTCATCCAAATTAAGATGGGATGATATATTTTTTTCCAAGCTGATAATGAAAACATTTGCCATTCTCCGTTTCTGCCTTTATCCATTTCAGCTCATTCACAGTTCAGTGGTAGACACAGCCATCGTGTTTCCTCACCGACTTGGTTTACCCTACAAACGTGCCTTGAGGAATCTGATGGCCGACTACCTCAAACGCATCATCCAGGACGGCGGTGAGAGAAGTTGCACAGACTTAGCCGCAGTGTTTGACTGCACTGAGCTTTATAATGCCGTATCTTCTTGATTACTTAACAGTGATCATCATTATCACAAAACACAGGGAAGTTGAGTAGTTAAAACAGAGAATTAGACGTGTAAATGCGTCACCGTGATGTAGTGGTTAAATTGTTTAGTCGGACGAGTTGTTGTTGACTTGACGACTCTTCATGTTTACAGCTTGAATTCGGCTATTTGCTAATCACGTGTTTTTGGTATCTTGTTTTCTACTAAGCCAATTTACACACAATACTTAAGGGTGTTGTTCTTTTTTGTCTTTGTTTTTTTTACATTAAAACTAATGAAAATCAAGCATTTTGGAAAAAAAAAACTAAAACTAATGAAAACTGACAAACCTGCCCTGAAAACTAATTTAAACTGGCACTCTTTCAAAAACAAACATCTCAAAATGAAAAAAAAACCCAACTATAATGAAAAATTTAAAACTATAATAACCTTGTTTGTCACACGTCGCAGTAAGCCATATGGCCATATCATGCTACGAGCGTGTGTAAATATTTTACCAAATAAGAGGCTGGAAATATGCCGCTAGTCACTTCAAAATATAGAATTGTATTCTGCAATATAATAAAAGCAAAAGTGAATTAAAAACAGCGAAACAGAGAAATGCTTATTATTTCATTTGAACATCTCTTTAATTCACTGCATCAAACAGCTGTATCTTAAAATGTTGACACTCTTATGTCACTAAGGTAACCAAAATATTAGAAACAGCTCAGTATGATGCAGTACAGCACAATACTGCAAACTACAACTTACAAAGAATACCCCCCGAGAGTGGCAGTCAAAATCGAGCACTATAATCTTCATAAATGATTTTTTTTTTTTTTTCATGCAACAATTATGTTGAATCTCTTTAGATTGGAGGTGCGTGTGTTCATAGTGTTGAGAATAATTTGGGTAAAGCTTCAAGGCCAGAATTCTGACTGCTAAATGTTGCCAGTAGATGTCACCAGTGCATGCTTTTTTTTAAAAAGGAAAAAAAAAAACATGGCGTGGAAGGCCTTATTACTTCATAGATTTCTTAAGTGTTGAATACATTACATGATATTTTCCAACCTGGTTAAAAGCAGCACACTCTCTGTTTTTACAGTTGATGGCCACGACTCGAGTGAAGATGCCACCGCCTGCATGGAACTGATGATATGGAAGCTGAAGGAGGATGCAAAAGTCAAAAGATGACCTCACGCCACCCCTTCAGGCCGAAGATCACGCCGAGGAAGGGCATTTGGAGATGTTAAGGCAGTTCAGCCCAGTTTTGAGCACAAACAGGCCAGAAGAACCTCTTGTTGTGGCTTCTCGCCACTAATGGAGATCAGCAATAGGAGCCCCCATTATCAGTGTTACTTATATTTATAATTCAGTCCTCATTTGTGTGTGAGTCAAAGTGCATTTGTTTGTCGGTTTCTTGAAGCCGTTCTGACGCCCACGGCCTCAAACAATTGGAGAATAAAAGACTTGTGTTGCCTACAGGAGGACGAGGAGGATTGTTATCGTTTCTATGGCAGGCTAAATTGTACTCGAGGAAAGCTCTTGACGCGTCTCAAGTGCGAGTTCTTCATCTGTGTTAACATGCGTTCATTTCCAGTGGTAAGAAAGTCACTTTTTCCTTGTTGTACGTAAGTGCATTGCTCTCTTGGTCTCTTGGAACGTTACCATGGAAATGCACTTGCTGGTTTTCCACATTGCACCGACGTCCTGTTTGTAAGAGTCGAATTGTTTCAAATGACTTAACTTCTCATACTTGATCATATTCAGGAAACACATTGTGTTTGCTCCAAACTATTTAATGCATTTACACAAAAGGCACTGTACTTTTCAATACCATCTTTGCCATGTGCTGTGCATGAAATAGAATATCAGGTAACATACATTTCTTAGTTAAGTATCATTGGCCTGCACAAGTATATTCAGTCTCTATGAGGTGCCCTGTTATGTTAGTTCAATAATGACCACACAGACTGCTGTAAATAAGCTCTATGCAGTTTTCTTTTGTATTTCTGTATTTTCGGTTGTTTCTCTTTTCTATTAAAAGGGTATTCGTTAAAAAAACAAACATCAGTCTTTGTTTGTCTGATTTGCAGAAATAGTTGGCAGCGCCATCTAAGTACAGCGCAGGACCGACCTCTTGAAGTGCGGCCATCCTGACCGCATGTCCTCTCAACAGCAGGTGCAACTGCTGTAAACCTCCTTTCTCCAGCAGATGTGACAAATGGGAGTGAAAGGCTAAAGTGAGAGGCCCATCCTTTGCCGATTAAGCTCCTCACGTCGCATGTCAGGATGCATTTCCCCCGGCTGGGCCAGAGAGCCCAGGTATGAAAAGAGCCAGATAGCTGGGATCAATAGGGACGCAATGTTGCGGTGACAGCGAGGGGGGCTTCCTAGTGTGTATTGACTGTTGCAGAGGATTTCTTCAACGCGTGGAGCAAAGCAGCTTAGAGGGGTCGTCTTCATTATCAAATTCGATCAATGCTCGCCTTTCTCTCACCCTCTCTTCCCCGATCACCTTTGAGTGGTGTGGGTCACGTCGATGTGGGGGCTCTGAAATGGACCCCATGCTGAGGGAGGGAGAGCTCAATTGTCTCTGCGTGAGCCTGAGCAAAGAAAAACTTGACTGAACTTTTTTTCATCATGTGATGGAGCAATCTAAAATACTGACGATTGTGACTACTTATCTAACCGCTATTTAAAGTTTAAATTAAAGTATTAATGATTATGAGTATAAGTTTAATCATACTAAAATTAATAAAGTAAAATCCATCCATTCTCTCCCACTTAGGTCGCACGTGCAGAAGCTGTATTTATTCATTTATTTATTTATTTTAAGCCATTCCGAGGTGGACTTGCTGGTGTGTTTCGGATCATTGTTCTGCTGCATGATGCATTAGCGCTTGAGTTTGAGGGCACACATTTATATTCGGACATTCCCCTTCAGGATTTTCTGGTAGAGAGCAGAATTCATTGTCCCATCAATCACAGCAAGTTGTCCTGGTCCTGAGGGAGTAAAGCAGCCACAGACCATCACACTGCCACCAGCATGCTTCACTGTTGGCATGATGTTCTTTTGATCAGATGCTGTGCCATTTTTACCCCAGATGTAAGGGGCCCCATATCTTCCAAAAAGTTAAATATTTGACTCTTGAGTCTACAGAGTGATTTTCCAAAGGTCTTGAGGATTATCAAGGTGTCGTTTGGTAAATGTGAGACGAGCCTTAGTGTCTTTTTGGACAACAGTGGGTTTTGCCCGGGAACTCTCCCATGGATGCCATTTTTGGCCAGTCTTTTTTTATGCTCCAGAACTTCAGACCTCACTGACCTGAACTGAGGCCATTGAGGTCTGGAATTCTTTGGATGTGGTTCCAGGTTCTTTTGCGACTTCCTGGATGAGTCGTCATTGCACTCTTGGAGTAATTTTAGCTGGTCGATCACTCCTGCAAATGTTTGCCGCTGTTCCCAGTTTTCAAGATTTGTGGATAATGGCTGTGACAGTGGTTTGCCGGAGACCCAGAGTCTTGGAAATGGCTTTGTCACCTTTAACAGATGGATAGATTTCAATCACGTTTTTTTTTTCTTTAATTTCTCTGGATCATGGAATGATGTATGTGTTTCTTGAGATCTTGTAGCCTACTTCAATTTGTCTGCCAGATGATGAACTCAAACCTTTGTGTGTGATTAATATGTAATGAACACAGAAATCAGAAAGGGGCCAAATATTTTTTTCACAGCATCGTGTATTTCTCTCTCTCTCTCTCTCTCTCTCTCTCTCTCTCTCTCTCTCTATATATATATAAAATGTTTTAATCAGTGGGTGCAGCTGGAAGGCCGTAATGTACATACAGAGGGGGGCCACATTCACGTCGCAATTCTTTATTTAAGTTGACCCCATTAGAGTGATTGTTGCACATCCCTTAAACTAGTCTTTAATCTCGCACTCTGTGCTGCCAATTAAGAGACTGATCTCGACTCAGCCTCCCATATTGATCTGCTTTGTTAAGCTCTTGGGGGCTGAACACATTGTAAGGAGCTAATTGGAAAGTAATAGGGATCAGGATTAGAAAACAAACATTTCTAATGGGTGTAATTCTTCACATTCAACCCATTACACTCCACCTGACAAAGTTGATGCGTGACGTTGATGTTTATTATTATTTGTCCCTGAATCCACATCCTGAACCTACATTCATACAATGGTGTTTGTGTATGTGTGTACACTCAGCCAATGTCAGCCTAAGCCTGGAGTGTGTCATCGCCAGTGTCAGAGCTCACAGCATGATACTGGCTGCTTAAGACCCACTGACCCACCCGCCTGCTCTTCCACTGCGTCTCAGGTCAAAGGCCAGCCGACCTAATCGATTCCCCCCATGAAGAGCTCTTTAGCTCCTTCCGCCCGCTCGCCGCTCTCCGGCCAAACTGCTGCTGTACCAACATTGCCCTCCTCAATTGCGTTCCGCATGCTGATTGATCCGATCGCAGTCCGAGGGGGCCTTGCATTCAGATTACTGACAAATAAAAGGTCCCCTCTTGACAGATCTTTTCAATATAAAAAAAAACCCGCCACTATTGATAACTCATTATAGAAAGCTGAGACATAAGGGACCTTGCTTTTGAAAACATCTGTTAAACAGGCGACATTAACAAAAAAAAGAAAACAAAATAAAGGAGGGACATGGATATTAGCCACCAGCTCCCTTCTTATTCCTGTCTGCGCTGTATTAGATAACTGTACTTAAAGAACTAAAACAAAGACTAACACTTTATTTATGGACTCTGAGAAAGTTTTCTTTTATGAATTCCTTTCTGTAGTTCAGTTAACTACAAACCCCATTCCAAATGAAATTGGAATGTTGTGTCAAACATAAATAAAAACAGAATATAATGAATTGTAAATCACGTTCAATATATATTTCATTGAATACCCTTCAAAGACAAGATGTTCAAACTGATACATTTTGTTGTGTTTAGCAAATAATCCTTTACTTTTTTATGAATTTAACAGCTGCAACATGTTCCAAAAAAGCTGGGACAGGGTCATGTTAACCATTGTGTTGTATCACCTTTTCTTTTGACAACATTCAATAAACGTTTGGGAACTGAGGACAGTTGAAGCCTTGAAGGTGGAATTCTTTCCCATTCTTACTTGATGTACAGTTTTAGCTAGTCAGCAGTCCGGTGTGTCCCGTATACATATTTTTTACACTTCACAATGCGCCACTCTTTTTTTAATGCACGACAGGTCTGGACTGCAGGCAGGCCAGTCTTGTATCCACACTCTTTTACTACGAAGTCATGCTGTTGTAACACGTGCTGAATGTGCTTGGGCATTATCTTGCTAAAATAAGCACCCTTGCGCGCGCGCGCACACACACACACACGCACGCACGCACGCACGCACGCACGCACGCGCACACATGCCATGATGAGCAACAGCCATAACAACCCCAAACATGAAAGGAACAGAACAACAAATTATATACAAGACTTTGTGAAAAGAAAATCACTGCCTACCTTAGAAGAGACCTGACGTGGAAGCATGGGACGCACTTTTGTGTTGAGTGTAGAAACTATCGTATGTACATATACCGTTTAAAATGCCTCTCCTGGCGCTCCCGATTCCCTTTCTTTGCCAGTGCCATTGGTGAATTGCAGATGAAACAAACTGAATGAGAGTAACAATAATACAAAAAGATATATTGCAGCAGCTCTAATTGCAAGATGCAATTGCAGACTGCTGACCGCTAACAATTTCTGGTGATGCAGGTCATGTGCCACTGTAGGTTAAAGGTGACCTGTTTATTTATTTATTTATTTATTTATTTATTTATTTTGGGGGGGGGTGAAAGTGACACTGATAACCCTGAGCATCCAAACACAAAAATAGGTAGTATAAATAACACACACACACACAGGCACACAAATCACAAATCTTTTTTCCTTTTTTTTCACCATTTCTCCCTACAGCCTTCGCAATCGACTCGGGACTCGTCCGCGGGGTACCGGTCAATTGCAATCGACGTATTGGGCACCCCTGATCTGGACAGACGTGTGGCCATCAATATTTGACAGCTCAGGCTTTGTAAGCCTTCCCGATTAACATTGGAGCACTTGGATCGAGGTTTTTCTTTCCCGGAGAGCATTTCAGTGCTAGTTTGAGATTAATGACTGTTGAACATTTAGTATAATTAACAATATGGCGGCAGGTTTCTCAAAACAGCCAACCCACTGATAAAAACACCAAACTCCTAGAGCAGTCACTTTGTTCATGGCTGCACTGAATCTCTCAGCATCAATAAAAGCTTGATTTAGCGGATGCTTCCGAAAGTGATAACGCTTTACCCATAGCGACTTTAGCTTGTCGAGTATCATAATCAACTGCTTGAAGCTTTTGAACAACCTGAAAGATCTTGCTTCTAAAAATTGTACTCAAGCAGCGTAATGTCCATAAAGCTTCTCAAACTGGCATTAAATTGCAGCCGGGGACAGAAAACATTTTTCCAGGCAGCAGTTTTGCAACGCAGGTCCTTATGTCAACCGGCAAGCCATGAGCAAGGCAATGATAGGATGTCAAATGCTGATGGTCTGACACCTGTCCAAATGTTACCTGAAATGAAATGTAGAAAAAGAAGTTTGTCCTGACATTTGGGACATCCTGTATTGGCTCAATAAAGGTTGGGGAAACCCTGAACAAGAATGTATTATTTCAACAATGTCATGCTTGGCAAGTCTGAAGCCTTGAAAAGGCGCAAATAGTGACCTTGTCATCGAGTAATTAGCTCCTAAACTATAAATTACCGCTGCTCTCACTTGCTCATGTGGGAACTTGCAGCATTGAACCCATAAGGGAATTGAGAAGAGACTTGACAGCTACGAGGTGAACTCGGCCAAGACCTTTGTGGCCTTTCGAAAGGGAAACGGTGGCGGAGGGAAAGGGGTGCCAGTGGCAGCGAATTGAGTCAGCGCTGGTGGCTCTGGGATGGGGAGGGTCACACACAAGCCTACTCTTTGTGTGCCTATAATCCCCCCAGCCAACACAGCTTTGGCCAGGTTTCATCATGAAAGTGCCATGAAATAACTACTTTTTTTTCTCTCTCTCCTTGCGCTAAATCTCTCCTAATCCTACGGGCTGCCAAGACAAAGGCCTCTGGGACCTAATCCTGGAGCTTTTAGTGGAGCTGAGGGGCTGGCCGACAGAGCCTCTTCTAAATGACTTATTTCTGTTGGACACTAATATAGCTTGACAGCCAGGAACAGCGAAAGGAGGAAGACAAAAAGGCCATGTGTGTGTGTGTGTGTGTGTGTGTGTGTGTGTGTGTGTGTGTGTGTGTGTGTGTGTGTGTGTGTGTTGGGGTGCGGGTAAAAAAAAGTCCACAAACATTCACATATTTTCAAAGACTGAGCTGTTGCTTATGTGAGTGGAAAAAGTGAAGTGCGAGTATTAGTCTTCACCCTCTAAGTCAATAACAAAGGAAGGTTATTACTTTTTTTCCCCTGTGTGTATGTGTGCGTGCATATGGCAGCCCAGTGGTTAGCGCATCGACCTCACAGTTCAGTCTCTGCTCCGGCCTCCCTGTGTGGAGTGTGCACGTTCTCTCCGGGCCTGCATGGGTTTTCTCCGGGTACTCCGATTTCCTCCCACATTCCAAAAACATGCATGACAGGCTGATTGAACAAGCTGAATTGTCTATAGGTGTGAGTGTGAGCGCGGATGGTTGTTCATCTGTGTGTGCCCTGTGATTGGCTGGCAACCGGTTTCGGGTGTCCCCCGCCTACTGCCCGAAGACGGCTGGGGTAGGCTCCAGCACCCACCACCCCGCCTATTGCCCGAAGATGGTTGGGATAGGCTCCAGCAGCCCCCGCGACCCTTGGGATAGATAGATAGATAGATAGATAGATAGATAGATAGATAGATAGATAGATAGATAGATAGATAGATAGATAGATAGATAGATAGAAATTGTAAAAATAAAGATGACTACTTCACTGATTTCGCTTATCACAGGTTCTTTTTGGAACTTAACCCCTGCAATAAATGAGGGATAATTGTACAAAAACAAAAAGGAATTGATCTTTCTGTTTCACTACTTTTGGAGGGGGACTGTACATACAGCATAAAATTGTATTGTGGATTACTGCTATTTTCACTGCACAGTTTATACAATACAATACAATACATCCTGATTTATATTGCGCTTTCACAGCAGCTGCAGCTGTAACAAAGCGCTTTCCAAAACAGTTAACATAAAGTAAATAATAAACACAACACATAACATAAAAACACGGCCAGTCGTGCTCGTATAGTTTTTATTTTTTATACTTCTATTCATTTTTTTTTTTTTTTGGATAACCCAAATTTAGAAATGCTCTCCACTGCTGGTGTATCTGCACCATACAATGACAGCAAAGTCTTTTTATTCCAATCCATTCTGTTTTGTTTCTTTTTTTTAATGGTCTTGACTTTCTAACATAAGTACAAATTATGATTTTTTTTTTTTTACAGTCTAAAGAATAGTTTCTGACACCAAATTATTTAATGCAGGACAATAAACGCCAAACTTTGATCTTCGTCACAATTATGCATTATTTACCGAATACAGACCTGTTCATTTATATAGAAAGAGAGAGAGAGAGAGAGAGAGAGAGAGAGAGAGAGAGAGAGAGAGAGAGAGAGAGATACTGATAGTATGTAATTACTTGGCAGTGGTTGTCACTTTTATGTATTTCCAATTATTAGCTCCTCACATGAACCCAAATTAGGTAACAGAAATATTCAAGTAACCACAGAGTATTTTTGATGCAGCTCTTTCGACTGTGGTGGTGTACCTAATAAAGTGTCCTGTGGGTGTATCAAGTATCAAGTACAACTTTATTCTCAAATGTGCAACATACAGCACAGATGAAATTTCTTGTAAAATGTAAAACATACATTGCAACCTTGAAAGTCTTTAACTTTTAAAAGTTTTCCAACATATTAAAATAGCAAACCACCAATGGAAACAGAAAGATACATGAACTAACTATGCATGTGCATGGTGAATATAAAGTGAAAAATGCCATGTATTACAGTGCTGAGCTCTGAGCTCTCTGGGAACATTCCTAATTGAGTTTGCTTTGAAGAAGTTCTCAACAGGTTTGAGTTGGGATTACCTTCACACGGTGACAGTTTACCAGGGGAAATATTGTGTGCCTTAGCAAAATAAACCCCCCCTGGGAAGAGGGAAGGTTAGGAGGGGATTGTGGCGGGGGCTGTCAAAGGCAGCAGCATGATGGGAGAACGAAAAGAGGGCTGACTGAGGGGAAGGCTGCTATTTTAATCCGGGCTGCCTCAGAGATTAGCCCACCACATTGTTTTAATTGTTTTAACGCTCGCTTGTAGGGGATCCTTGGCATAAATCTCCCAAATTCAATAGTTTCAAAAACTTGAGCCCTGTGCCACCCCCACACTTCAGTCCTCATCCCACCTAATCCCAGCTAATACCTTTCTTTCTATTGGCTAATGGTTGAAGGGAGCCTGGCTAAATGCTTCTTAAATAGTGCAAGCCGACAATGCTTGCAAGGAACTGAGACAGACTGGGAGCTCCCGCACTGGGGATATACGCTGCCACCGCACTGAGAACTCCTCAAAAAGACAAGATTACTATCTCAGGTAAACCACCTGTACACACATTCTTAACAATCACAATCAAAACAAAACATTTCATTGGCATGTTTGGTCCGAAATTGTATCTCATTCATCCTGGAGTGCCATTCACGACCCTAAAAAGTGGTTTACACCTTTTGATAATGCATTTTGTTAAACTCAATTTTCATGAGGCGATACTGCCATGTGTCCTTGGATCGAGGGTGTCCTTAATTAGGCCTAGGTGCCATTTGTGACTTGTTATAATATTATTTTTTCTGCTTTATGTTCCAGTGGCGGAATTAAACATGCATGCATCAAAATGTTCCAAGAAAAAAAGTTTAGTGGAATATCTTGCCCATTTATTTAAAAAAGATTTTATGAATGTAAAATTGTTTCATATTCATAAAATGTTGCCACACTTTTTTTTATTTATAATTGTCATTAATTTTAAATTTAAAAGCTATAATGCCATTATTGAAGTTACAAGACATACTTCACAAAATCACACTGATACTAACTTTTTGCCTTGTCAAATCTTTTTTCTTTGAATATTAATTTTCTTTGATTAACTACTTAGCATTTTGAATTGGTTTTAGCATGTTCCATAAACAAAAGGTGAAGTGGCCCCTTCCTCCTGTCTTTTTTCTGTATGTGAAAGTCTGGACAAGCTGCCGAATATAATGAACATGTCCTCGATGGATTTGTGCAGCATGTTCCCCCTGCATGGCGTCAATGCTGCGATGCTGCTGGAGCTCCACCAGCAGATGGCGCCACAGTACAGCAACATCTTCACCACGGCCAGCCCCGCGGTGCGCACCCTGTCGGTGGCCGAGAGACTTGCAGGTAGTCAACCCGACAACAGATATGTACACAAGGACGGTCCTCGATTTACGACGCTACCTAAACAGTATACTGTAATGAGGTTACGAACGGCGTAAAGATGCCTGTCGGTCAGATGGCAAAAGAAGGCACGCTCTGTGACTGCCCTATTTATTGAGTTTCATTTGGTTGTTTTTCAACACTACTTTATAAAAAGTTAATGAGAGTGGGCTTCCATATGAAATTTCAGGATGAACCTAAAATGCAGTTTGTGACCTTTACAAGTGAACCAAATTCGACCTTTTCTAAACTTTTGAAGGCAAATACCCAGCTGACATAATACCCCCATCCCCCCGTACCGCAATGTTAGTTCGAGCTGTGTAAACTAAGGCATCAGACAGGATGTTGTCAGACAGAAATGGCCACTGTGAACTTAGTGTCACCGAGTGTCATCGGCAAGTTACCTGGCAGAGTTGGAGAAATGCATACAATTGGACATCCTTGGGAACTTAAGAACAACACCTGTCTTTAAATTTCTTCATTCAGCAAGTTGTGCAAAAAAAGCATTTCAAAGTTACGAGAGGGTCAATTTAAATTCACCTGTAAAGGTGCATTTTAGATTAATGGTGAACTTTCACACAATATTCCTGTTTTTGGGTGAGTAAGATATTTTGTGGCCTTAGACTTTATCAAGCATTTTTGAATAGATTTTGATCATACAAAGGGCACGCACTGAACTAGTTTGTGCAGTGGCTTAAGCCCACTCAGCACAAGAAGGCACCATATAGTGTTTTATATTTATGGCCTACAAATGTTTTATGCAAATATTTAATACATGTTTTTACTATTGCGTGACACAAGGCAAGTTTATTTAATAGCACCATACATGCAAGGCAAAATATAACGATTAATAACATGACTAAATTAAAACTACAAATCACATTACCAAGTTAAAATCGCAAAATAAAATGGTGGACACAAAAAATAATATTTCTATGAAAAAAGGCAAGTTGCAGGTCATACTGTGTGGAGTTAACATGTTTATGTTTGCCCATCCTTGTGTGGATTGCGGCATATAGTCGACTTAAAACTATGTAGCTATCTTTATTTTGTGCGATCACTTGACGAAATAAAATTACCGGTAAGTAAATTCAACGCACCATTTTTTCCAGTGTATGCCAATCACGTATAATAACAGGCAGAATTATCAAATGCTCTTCAACTGAATGTGCTCACCAGCTGTCCACCATGTTCCCCAAAATTTTAATTCGAGAAAAATAATATTCATCTTTGAATTGTCACTAGGTGAGAAATGGTGCAGTGTGGGGGAGTTGCTACATGGTACCTGATGTTATAAATATTGCAGTTCTCATTACAGTGTAATCTGTTGTGCTTCACTACACTATGGCCACAGTGATAAACATAGTGTAGTTACATTAATATTTCATTTAAATTGAGCGCTCATTTGAAAAGACCAAAATGTGGATTTAGTTCTTGTGTGAATGTCATTATGGTAGAGTGTGTCATGGACCCAACACTTTTGGGTTTGTACCTGTATAACTGGTTCAGATTATGCATAAAAAGAATATGCAAAGTTCGTCAACAGTATAATTACGTTTTTTTTTTTGGCATTACACTGTAATAATATGATTCATAGTTCTGTAAAATACATTGATTTTTATCAAATTATTTCTGTCCATGTCATCAGAACTTATACTGGAGGCACGCTATGGGAATCCGCAGAAGCAGCGGCGCAGCCGTACGGCCTTCACGGTGTCCCAGCTGCAGGCTTTGGAGAAAGCTTTTGAGCAGACCCAGTACCCTGATATCAGCATGAGAGAGAGACTGGCAGTTTGCATCAACTTGCCCGAGGCTCGCATTCAGGTCAACTTCCAGACAACACGGCTTGCTTTTTTTTTTTTTCTTTTAACTTATGCTAATATTGGTTTATCTTCAGCCAGCACCACATTTGTAGTTCTCCTGACCTTTTTCACAGTACAGTAGCCAATCACTCCTTGGACAGATGCACACACGCGCTACCTATGAGGGCAAATTAGGGTTCCATTTAAGAGGAGTGGCAGGAGAAGTCACAATAAATACCTCAAAGGAAGTCTTGTTTTATTGTAAGAATACAGATGATACGGTGTATAAGGTCAATTTAATATAGCAATACTTATTCGTTATGTTTGGAAACATAATTACTGGACAGTGACATGATAAAACGACCCGCTTGGGTAGACTGTGCCATATTTACCATTTTGCATTTAATGTTGTTGAAAATGTATCTTTTTACAACATGCATCTTGAACATTAAAGGTAAACATAATTCAAAACAAAACAAAAAAAAAATCACTCAAAATTCTTTAAAGCATTGTTGCAGTGTTGCATTATTAAGTTCAAACGCTCGCCGCTACCTAAAGTTTCTTTTACACTGCCTCGAAAAAAAAACTTTTTATCTGTCTTGCTGTTCTTTTTGAACGCCACTAACACAGAACATTCAAAATTCTTTAAAGCATTGTTCCAGTGTTGCATTATTAAGTTCAAACTCTCACTGCTACCTAAAGTTTCTTTTACACTGCCTGGAAAAAAAAAAACAAAAAAACTTTTATCTGTCTTGCTGTTCTTTTTAAACGCCACTAACACAGAATGGGGGGGAGGGAAAATTCCCACCTTCTGAAGTAATACCAGAGACATAACAGAGGCGTGAAAGAGGTGTGTGGTTACACAGTCATTCGACATTCAGCACTTCTCCCATTGTGTTGAAAGTGATGTTGCTCCATTTTATGTCACACCAGACACTATTGCTGACATCAGTGCCCGTCTAATTAACCTCAAGCACATTTCCTACCCCTGCTCTACATATACAATATAATCTGTGTTGAATTTAAGATTTGTGTGTTTGTCTCTTCCCTTCAGGTGTGGTTTAAAAACAGAAGAGCAAAGTATCGCAAAGGCCAAAGGTGCATACCTCTCTCCAAAGACAAAAATACAGAGGTGACACAACATGACAGCAAGCTGGAAGAGGAGGACAGCCAAAACACGGACATATTACCCACTGAAAGAAACATCCCACTCAGGCGACCCGTGTCGGATAAAAGAAGAGATCTTTGCTCCCATACAGACTCACATCTCATCTCTTGGTACCCCCTGCGACTCCCGTCCCCTTCACATTTCCCTTTCATGCCAGGCCAGAGTTACAGCCACCCACCGTGCCAGCCATTTTTTGGGATGCTTTCTGGAGAGTTTGTCGCCCCTCCAGAGTTCTGGCCCTTCACACAGGAACAGAGCCTGGACCTGGGGGCACCTCCGTCAACCATGACTAAAAACTGCAGCCTCTCCCTTCAGACTGCTTGTTCTAACAAAGCTGTGCTGTATCCTAACATGGGTTTGTAGTAACTGTGGATTTGGGTTCAATGTGCACTCTTGGAGGTTGCGTGGACGTGCGTGCGTGCGTGCGCGCGCACGCGCGCGCGTGTATGCGTGTGTGTGTGTGTGTGTGTGTGTGTGTGTGTGTGTGTGTGTGTGTCTGCGTGCGTGCGTGCGTGCGTGCGTGTGTGCTTCTGCCTATTTTCTCTTTATACCTTTTATCATACTGTTTGATGCTTGCCTTTTAGCGTATGAGCATTATATTTATCTAATTGCACTGATCTCTAGTTGCAATAGCAATGGCGACTTAAGAATCCTTCATATCAAGGAGCTCTGCAATATAAACAAAACAAATTCGAAATAAAAGTGTTTGTCTGTGAAATGTCTCTGTCTCTCTATTGTTAATCTTTTTTTTTAACCAAGACTACTAGTCGTGATGCGAATAGTTGAATTTTAACATGTATTTTTCTTCATTCAGTCATCTGCCCCAAAACCACTCTCCATAATATTACAGTATATGCTCATGTTATCTAATATTACAGTATATGCTCATGTTATCTAATATATTTCACACAAGAACATTGTGATTACTTGGCATGCAATTTTGCATGTGCCACATGTTTTATTCATTATTACTAACATATCATCCACCATTATTATGACCTTTGAGAAATTCTAAAATAATGGAAAATACACTACAGTATTAGTTTTGGTACTCCAATTTCCTCCCACATTCCAAACACTTGCATGGTAGGTTAACTGAACACTCTAAATTGTCCCTTGGTATGAGTGTGGGTGCGGATGGTTGTTTATCTATGTGTGCCCTGTGATTGGCTGGCAACCAGTTCAGAGTGTACCCCTCCTACAGCCCAAGGACAACTGGAGTTGACTACAGCACTCCCGCGCCCCTTGTGAGGATAAGTGGATTAGAAAATGCTGGATGGATGGATGGATGGATGGATGGATGAATGGATGGATGGATGGATGGATGGATGGATGGATGGATGGATGGATGGATGGATGGGTGGAGATGAGTATTAGTTTTGGGATCATGTCTGTAATGCACATATCATCTTCACATCATTAAACATTGCACAGTACATTGGACATAAAAAAGTCTCCACACCCCTTTTCAAATGATTCAAATAATCAGAGGCACTTGAACATAGCCACATCCCCAGCTTTAAGAGGATTTGAATGAATGAATGAATGAATGAATGAATGAATGAATCTTTATTGTCATTACACTTTCGTGCAACGAGACATCACTTAACAGGCACGCTCCACACAAGAAACATGAAAAACAACAATTTGAATGAGAAAAAAACAAATACTCTTGAGTTATACAGGTTATAGGTACAGTATACAATTCTGCCTCCGTCCCCACAAAAAATTTATAGGCAGGAAATTTGTTTTTACCAGTATTACTTTTTTTTTTAACTACATCGGTCACATTAATCGTGGAAAAAAAGTTTTGAAATAATTCATCTTGGAGTCATTTATTACATCACAAAAACCTTTGAACACTGATGTGTAGACCAGGATACCCAAATCGGGTCCTCGAGAACCCTTATTCAGCCCATTTTACGTGTTTACCCTCCTCCGACACATCTCACTAAATAGATCAAGATCGTTACCAGGCTTCTGCAAAGCTTGCTGGTGGGCTGATTGTTTGAATCAGGTGTGTTGGCGGAGGGAAACATGTAAAACTGGCTGGATAGGGGTTCTCGAGGACTGGACTTGGGCACCCCTGGTTTAGACTGTTTATATCCACTGTATGTGATTATTGTATATGAGTGGTTAAATCATGTGGCTACAAGAGGCTAAGAGAGATAAGTGAGCGAAACTTGTTTTCCAATGTTAAATTACCTTACTAATGAATTCATTTTCAATGTCATTCTATTGTTATGAAAGCGCTATATAAATCAGGATGTATTGTATTGTATTGTATTTACAGTTAAACTACAGAACTATTTATTTACACTGAATACGTCACAATTTAATGAGTGACAAATAAACTGTTGTATAATTGTTCATTTATTGTGACTGTAGACTGCAGTGCTTTATGACAAAACAAGGATTTTTTTTCTGGTATGTTTTCATATTATGGAGCAAAATAACAACAAAACTGCGGAAGCTGCGCTCTTTCTTTTGCGTATTCCCGAAAAAAGTTACGCCCCGTTTTTTTCTACGTAGTAGTGGCGTGAGGCAGTGTGACGCTGTGTCAGGGTATCGGCAGTCGGGGGAGGCTTAAAGAGATATCATAGCAACTCGAGGACAAGAGGGGGAAAAATAAACGATTCATACGTACGAAGAGCCATGACTTCGACTGCCCGTCGATAGCTTAAGTCTAAAGGTAATTCCACACGTTTTGTTGTGGGCGTAAAAGCTCCTTCCCAGTTGTTGTTCCTCGAAGAAGAAAGCGCCTCGCCGTACATGAACGTTCTCGCTGTGTTTCGTGTGCTAGTTTGGACAACCGCTAACGTTAGCATGTGAGCTAAAGAGGGACCGCTGGTGTACACTCGCTTGTTAGGATTAAGGAGTTGCCCGGCAGTGGTCGGCGCATTGCCCCTGACAGGAATATATATTTAGAATTAAACTGTCAGATTACATTTTGATCGAGCTGACTAAAAGTATACAACAGTCGATAGAATCTATTAACAACATCGGAAGTGACAGTGTTATTCATTTGTTATTAGTCATTTAATAACCAGATTATCGTATTTTCGGGGCTGTCAATCAATGAATAATTTGTGCTTTGCCCTCTTCCTACATTGTATAGCCTAGTTCGCTTACTCTTAATTAGTCTGGGTTTTTTCTTCATGTTTGAGTTTTTGTATTAGCGCCGGCTAACGTTAGCTGTTTTTTATTAGGCGTAGGGCCAAGAGGAGCGGTGTTTTTTTTTTAGATGTGCTAACTAGGTTAGCATTCATCAACTGTGTAAGATTTAGTACCAACCAGTATACATCCGCTTTTAATTAGATCGTAGTTGTGCATGCTACTCGTGTTTATAAACTGTAAAACAGCATTTTAATATATACAAATTCTCTGAACGAATGAACGCTATTATGCTAAGTGGCTAGGTAACGCCAGGATGTCCTGAGAGTATCTGGCCTTGTCTGCCCCAACTAGCAAGTGTTAATGTGCGGTTATTTTCGAAGAAATGTATCGCTTCTGTTTGTATTTAATGTCGACATCAACGTTGTCAAATGCAAAATAATGTGCTACCCAGTTGAGGAAATGGTTATCTGTGGCGCTAAACAAAAGTAACGTTAAATGACAGCCAATGTTAGCTAGCTAGTTGTTAGCGAGCATTAACTAACGAGCAAATGCACACATTTGACATCGCTTTGAGGAGGAAATGCACCGATCGATGTGAACTTTATTGATTAACATCGTTTCAAGCTTTCACTTTGTTAAGGGGGCAATATTCACACTGAATTAATTCTCCCCCCCCGTGGCAATGCGTAGCTACACTGAGAGAAGTGACGGTAAAGCCACTAGCCATGATTTAGACCAGGTTGTTTGCTGCCACCTCAAAACTTAGGCCTTATTGCTAAGATGATAAACTAATAGGCAGCGATAGCCAATAGTCCATTCAAAAACAATCCACATATTATAAAATAGAATCAGCGATTAGAGAAAGAAGATTATGCAAAAATGCAGGTGTGGACTTCAGTGTGTTTTACCTCAATAGCATCTAAAATTTAAACTTACCCTTTCAAGCAATTCACATATCCAGTATGCAACTACCAACATTTAACAATTGTGATAATCTGGCACGGGAGCTCAAATGGCTTTTAGGCACTTTGTTGTAGTTCTGCTCTCGTGACCATGTGGCTACCCTCTTTTCATTTCCTACAGAATGTAACATCAAACACTGCAGACATTATTGGTGATCTCATAGGCTATAGTTGGAACTATAACATAAATGGAATACCTTTTTTTGAGCATTAACTGCTCGACTAGTTTGTTGTGTGCCTTTAGCTTTTAAAACTATTTTTGTCAATATTCTGAAGTCTTACCTGTTATTGTAAACTGCTTTATTATTAGTACCTTTGTAATGGTATGAGGAAAACTTAACCGGTTTATTTTAAAGTAAGAAAAGAAAAGGATTCGTCTCATCAAAGCAGTTTTTAAAAATTGTCTCAACTATCTAACAAGGTGTCCCAAAAACGACACAGTGAAAATGCAAGCCTGGTTGGAATGGCCAATTCAACCTTACTACAATGTAGCAATAATTTTGAACCTCTGATCATGGGATAAAATTGTTTTTTCCCCCCCTTTTTATTTATTTATTTGTGGGGAATAAAGCGTCTGTTTGGGAGAATGTTTTTTTTTTTTTTTCTTTCGTATATCACCTTGAGAAAATCTGGTCAATACCTTCAAATTTGACCTAATAAAAGTATAATTTGTTTATATCTCAACATATCTCCTTGAGCCTTTCATTTGTCTGCTACCCAGGGAACCCCTTCTCAGATTGGCTGACAAATTTCAGTTAAAAATATCCACCAATAAACTGGTACAGGCCAAAATTCCAAAGGGTTCTCACAAAGTCATCATGTCAAAATGACCAAGATGTTTCAAACTGCGCACTTGTGAGAAGGGCCGTGTGGGCCGCAGAATAGATCATATGCTTTTCGTATTTAGCTGCTTTTTCCTGAATTTATGTTATGGAGGATTTTAAACACCTGTGAATTGAAATGTTCAACTTTTTCAGTTTTGGTTAATTAAGCATGCCTGAGTCAATTTGACCCAGGAACAAACATTGCTGTTGTTCCTGATAACTGAACATGACAGGGAGAGCCTAATTAATTTTGTGTGGTCAATGTTAAAATGTCAATTACTATTCAGTTCTGCATGATCAGCAGACGTTTTCAGAGTGTTCTTGGCCGTTTTGCACTAGACACTGTATCCAATACATGCTTTATATTGATCCATTAAAGTGCCTTTCCATTGGTAATAGTTGACCATTACCTGCTTTCGTTTTCTGAACCAGCCTCTTAGCTTGTGCATCCATAGTGTTCAGTAGAGCTGATTTGGATGCAGGGTTTAAGTTACACTGGCAATTAAAATTGAAAAAATTCCGGGTATTGACAGCTGTGCCTGGAACTGATTGATTTTTACACCACAAGCATGTTGCTTGGCGATATAAAAATGGTTAATTTTGACCATTCTCAAGGCTATTTATCATCAGTCACTGTTGTGAATATGTGCTCATATTAATTAATTTAGGGAGTGTGTTTACCTTGCGCCATCTAGAGTAAGGTCCTTTTAAATGAGCAGTAGTAAGGGGCAGTCATATTCCAATTTCCAAATGTATTTGACATATTTGAAGAATAAATCAGTGGTTTGTATTATTGGCTCTTGCTGTTACAGGATATCATTGTAGAATTGCAGTACTAATCTCAACTTCAGTTATCTAACATCGCTAAACTGACCTTTGGGTTTTAAACTTGAATCGGTCCTACATTGGTTAAGTAATACGAAAGATCAGTCAGTCTTTAGTTTAGACAAAGGTTTGTGATATAAAGCCATAGCATTGATGTAAGTGCCTTAAATAATATGATAAAGAAAGCGTCAAAAAAATAATTTTATAACACAAAATGAATCATGCCCATTAAGAAACTGTGCCTGCACAGTGGATTAACTAAATAGCCCCCAGAATTTTATGGACAATCAGTAATCAAATCTGACTGGGAGCCATTTTGGGTTTGGCCCCAAGTTTGAGGAAATGCGGTTATGGGACAAATGGGGAGCTCTGACATCACAAGTTATGAACTCATTCTTTTCTTTTGATTGTTTTGCAGGTATCAAAGGGACATCAAAGCAATCCGTTACCTATTCATCTCATCGCTGTTTGCTGTCAGGGTCACTCTATGCTGTGACCCTCCAACATGGATAGCATCCACTGTGTCACTGAGGGCTGACCAAAAGGAATGAGGAACCCCAAAGGATGTTCCCAAGTGGGCTCGTGGATGCACTAGCTGGCGTTTGGGGTGCTTTTTTATGATTTGTACTGTATGTGTCTGTCTGTGGGCACATTCTAGCACCGCCTGCCTAGTCTCCTGTCCGGACCGTATTTCTTTTTGACTGGAGCTGGAGTGAGGAAGAATCAAGGAGACAAAACGGGAGGACGCAGCATTAGATTAGATTCCTTAATTCGCCACCACAGTTTTAAAAGCAACACCTTTCCTCTGTCCTGTGAGATTTGTCTCCCTCCCCCCTTCCTAAAGCTTCCTCGGCCATTGTTACTGGATCTCCTATGGTTTGCATGGCTGGAGAATAACCGTGGAGAGGCCAGGGTATCACAAGCTTATGGATTTTGATAAGAGAGGGGGCAAGGGAGAGACAGAGGAAGGGAAAAAAATGTCTAAGACGGCAGGAAGCAGGACTGGACATGGGGGTCGGAGTTCTGGGACCAATTCTGGAGTTCTTATGGTTGGCCCAAACTTCCGTGTTGGTAAAAAGATTGGTTGCGGGAACTTTGGAGAGCTCCGCCTGGGAAAAAATCTCTATACCAACGAATACGTGGCGATCAAATTGGTAAGCATGCACACCCACTTAACACAGCACTGATGTGGTAGGTCCACTTTTGTCCGTGTTTGGGAAACCTAATCAACAATGCTCGTTTTGTGATGATCAAATAGTTAAAACTCAATTGGATAACTGCTCAAAGGGATAATTTGGAGCATGAACAAAGCAGTGCATTGTGTTGGTCTACCCCTTTTTTTCCATTACAACCAATAGTTGTTGCAGTGTGAAGAAGCCATTGCTGTATCGGGGAATGGAGTGAAACTATTCTCATAGAACCACGACTATTTGTCGCTAATGATTCCCATGTTCATCCTGAAAGGAAAGAAATGGAAGCAATGTGTTTTCAGTAATCCACTAGTATTACAGAAAGTCTTACGTTGTCACCTTTATTATATTTACAATGTAGAGCTGCAGCTATTAAATATTTTAGTATTTGGATATCCTGCTGAAAATTCTATTGAATAATTGAGTATTCGGATACAATAAAAAAAAAAAGTAGATTTTTTTTGCTCGGTTAATAATTATTAATAGTGATGTCAGAACCACAGTCGTGATTTTGCCGGCTAAAACAGCACATTTGAGTAAGCCTGGTTTGTTAAATATTGATGAATATGAACTGCAACTGTGTTAGGCTGTAAGTATCAAAGTGTGCAGTCACTTTCGATTAGTAATCGGTCTTTGAAACGAAGGCTTTTGCCAGCCTGTATGGGGCACTTGCTTTGCAGCTAGCCGCCAAGACTGGGAGCAGGCACCGCATCGTACAATGTCAGTGTAATTAGTTTTATTACAAGCGTCCTTAATTTGCAATTTTGAACATGATTTGTTGTGTTGATGTTGTTGGCAACAGTTTTTGATGGAAACTTAAACTGGGCTCCCAACTATTCAACTACCCGTCAGAAAGAGGAGTCAAATTAGCCACCACGCTATGCAAAATATATATTTCAAAATAAAAGCGCACTAAGGTACCGATGTCTGTATGTTACAGTATTTGGGAAGATTTTATTTTGAAGTTAGCCTTATCATCATATTGGTGGCGTGTTACCGTCATGCCTAGCAGTGCTACGGCTAGCTTGACTGTCTTCCTGACCATGCACACCAAATAAACGGGTATCCGACGCAGAAAAAGATCCTCACACATTTTTTTGATTCGCGGTATTATTCGAATCAGGTATTACTATTTGAATCAGGTATTAATTTGCATTTCTGAAATACATTTTTCAGTCAGTGTTCACATTTGCAAATGATCGCTTTTTACACCGTTCCTAGAAAATCACAATATCCCAGCCGTGTTCGATATATTTTTAGAAGCCAGCGGGCTACTGCCACAGTCCTTGGGAGCAATCTGTTGCATTGGTGACCCTGCTCTATTATATTGATAATTGACTGACATTGGTATGCTGATATTCTGAATGCTGATTATACATTAATGAAGGCAAGGCCTAAGTCTAACCCAAGTTAAGTAGTCATTACAGGACATGTTGGAGACTTGTCGTAATTTTGTCGTCATTTCCACCACAGCTCCACTGGTCTGTGTATGATTATTCTTACATCTGTATATCCCAGGGAGGTCATTATCTCCGAACGGGCATCCACTGAAGGCTTTGTGAACCACATAGAAGGCAGAGGTTAGAAAAAGTCTGTAATTGCAGTTCTCTCCTCTGAAATCTTGCGTTGTCCTCACTGCCTCTACCCTTGCCTGTGAACCCTCCCATCTGTTCGGGTATTTTTATCTCAATGGTATTCAGCTATATCTGGGTATGGCATTAAGGCAATACTATTGCTCCATGATTCTTTTACCCACTGTAACTAGTGTTCATATACGTATCATAGTAACGGGAGGTCAGCCGGTAAATGCATACATTTTTAGCGTTCACCGGAGTAGAAAAACAACTAGTTGGCAAAGTTAACCCAAGTTACTGCCGGCTTTAACCTAAAAGGTCCTCCCACTCTTGAACGGTTGTCTTTCCACATGCTGATGTCCATCACTGATTTCAATGCTGCCCCCCCCCCCCTTACCATATCAGCATAGGTGCACACAAAATATGCTGGTTTTGCTGTGCTTTGGTCCCAGTGTTGCTGGTAGACCTGCAAGACCAGCACAAGAACACAGCAAAAGCTTATTTTATTGTATATTTAAATTTAAAGTAGCACTCAGTTGGGCGCAGAGATCTCAGTGCCACTCCCTGTCAGATCAGTACCTGTCTTAGCGAGCACTTCCTTGTAAACATGAAAAACCGACAACTCCAGTAGTGTTGACTTCTTTGCCATCCACTTATGCTGTAAATATTGCCTAACCGCGAGGGCTCGGCATTTAATTATGATTTTGTTTTTGCCTTTTCATGATCATAAAAACTTTATAATTGAAGACAAACAAACTGATGTGCTGAACGGTGTGGCATATTTGCAATTTCCTGATGTGGTGAAAGCACCCTGAATGCTTTGTGTTGCTTGCATAGCAAGCTTGTGATGTGTATGGGATTCTTTGCTCCCCAAGCGTGCTTTCAGCTTTTAAATGACACCCGAGTTGGAGTTTATTGTAGAACTAAACACACAATAACAAAAAAAATAAATGTTAAATACAAGACATGATTAGTTTTAGAAAGATCGGTAGTGCTAAAGTCGATGTAAAATACAATTGACATGCTAATTGAATATTAGCCTAGACTTCCGGGAGTGATATTTCTTCAATTAACCACTATTCACTCAAACGCTGTTGGAACACATACAGAAAGGCAAAGGTATAGATTGTTGCGAATTTCTGAAATAAAAATGTTAGCGTAATAAATCTCAATCACAACTTTCTTCTTCAACTCGTATCTTAATGTAAAGTGCATGCATGCATAGCTTAACACTGCCACAAAGAGGCCACTGTGCACACAGCAGGAACAATTGATATTTATTTGTGTTTTTAGTTGTTTATTGATCTTACTATAGTATATTATTATTTTACTTTGTCCCTCATTTATTTTTATGTTGTGTTTGGAATTTTTATTGTCATTCCAACACATTTCCACATGATATAACACTAAATACGATACCTGAGGTCCCAGGTTAGCTTATAAAGTCCCAAGACTTTATGAAAATAAAAATGAAACAACAAAAAAATAAGTAAAAATATATGTAGAGTAACGAGATGAGGGTCATGTGTATTCCTGATTTGAATGTGTGCAAAGATACAATGCAGCAAAGGTGTGGATGCAGCAGAGTGAAATGTAAGAGGCTTGAATTGCACATATTTGATATTAAGGTCTCACCCCCCCCCCCCCCCCCCCCAATGGTATGATGGTATCTCTGAGTGGAGGAGTTTGGGTAGTTGAATAAATTGTTTTCAATGAATAACTTTTTAATAATTGTGACTTCAATATCTCAAAATAATTGTGATGATTTTTTCCATAATTGCCCAGCCCTACTAACCTCAGAGAATAATGTATAATTACCTGTCAATTCTTTTAACCTCAATGACTGAATCTCACTTAGAATAGCAGTGTTTATTTTTTCGAGGCAGGTAGCAGATATCGGCTAGAAATTTTGCAAGCGTTCAAACTAAAATGAAAGCACTTGTATTGAGGGGAGGATATTATGCAGCAGTGCTCCTTTATATTTTCTTTGTCAAGCATAGGTGACTCACACATTCTTGTTTCACCACAAAGTATTGTTTTCTAGAGGTAACCACCTACTGACTGCTTAGTTAACTTTATCGTGTTTTCATCTTTTTTTTATCATCTTCCCTGCATAGCGCTGTCCTTTAACTGATGAAATAAACCCTATCACGTTATGTTCATGGGCATACTTCTCACAGTTGTCATAAACTAGCAACAAATTTGATAGTGGTCATAATTTACACACCTAGAGGTCCGCGGAGATAATGTTATGTTATTCAGATACCTTAATGTACTCTCACTGATTTGTGTTGCGTTAATTATACCTTGTAGAGGTCCGCGGAGATAATGTTATGTTATTCAGATACCTGACACTGATTTGTGTTGCGTTAATTATACCTTGCCGGCTCTTCCTCTGGGTGTCTTCAGCTACATTGAAGATGTGTTATTGTGTGCAAGGGCTACTTTACAATAATAACACGTCACAGTATTCACCTTGCTTTTAAATCCGAAATGCTCCCACACTCACGCACACAATTTGTCCTTTTTTTTTTTTTTGTGGTCATTGTTACTCCTCCTCGCCTACTCCATCTTGCTATTCCCTTGATAAAGATATTTCCGCTCTTCTTCCCTTGTGTAGGTGACAGAGGCACACTATGTCAATTCATTCACTGCCAGTCCCCCCAGTTTGAAAGTATTGGTATATGCAGTAGTTCCCTGCCAATAGCAATGAATGAGTTTAAATATCCTGTGCGTCCATTGAGATTTACAATTAAATAAACAATTCCTCAAGGTGGAGAAAATTTGTCGAGCATTTTATAAAATTAATTGCTGCCACGATAGCCACCGACCACAAATCTGGTTGCCCGCTTCAACAATCGAGGCGCGAGAACTTGTTTCAGCCTTCAGTAGTGTGTAGTACTCTATTGATGTTTGTGCAAAAAGGCAGAAAAAAAAACAGAAGATTAGGTTCGTTATGCCAACAATTTGCCAGATCTTCATTTTAGAAATCCATCAAAAATCGCAAATTGAGACGTGTATAGTAGCAGGGGTAAATTGGATGATCCAAAAGTGTTGACTCGATACATGGCAGTGTTGTAAAATCTAAATTAAAAAAGAGCTGGGAAAATTATTCTGAAGGAAATTAATCAGCTATTACTTTTGACTGATAGGCCTTGGTATCAGATAGTCAATAGGTCAGTTCTTTAAGCTGAGTGCTTTTAATATCATTTGTCATAGTCTATCGAATGTTAGCTATCAGGCTTTGAAGCATAACTTTGTTCAGTATCCTGCATCAGAGCCTTAATATCCAGCAACTGTCTTTGCCTCTTACACATAACCAACGAAGGAATAATATTGGCACAAATGTGGGTGCTATTGCACAGTGACAGGTCATCCCCCAATCAAATACGTTGTCCCTCCATCTTGAGCAGCAAACAGAAAAAAAGGAAAAAGCCTGCATTTACCAGACAGTGTAAAAGGGCCTAGTGTTGAGGACTGAGTTACATTGTAACACAGAGGGCTACAGTTCAGTTGCCACTGTAAACTTTCATCCGGCTTCCTTTTCTGACACCAGCTGTGTAGGCAGGAAGGTGATAGCTGTGTCGATGTATATGACATGACATATCAACACTACATAGTGTCACCTGTCAAATTTAAGAAAGCTTGCTTACATACACAGTACAGTACTGAAAACTGATTTTCTGACAGAGAAACATCTAAGTTATTTTATTTCTTCATCCTTTGTGATCCAAAATACCTTGGGAAATGATGCATTTTAGTATCCCCCCATTCCATTCTCATCGTTGCATAGAAGTGACCATTCTCGGTCAACCAATCAACAGCTAGGACCCATATATGGGTTCCCTACTGCTGTACTATTACAATAAATGCCTCAATAGAAAGGTGCTGAAAACTGATATGGTGGCTCTCAGTTATATGTGGCATTGAGAACAACAACAACAACAAAAAAAGCGGACCAAACTGTAATGATTCATGAAATCAGCTATTCCTGGCAGATCAAGTGAGGTGCCTGTATGTACCTAAGACAACCCAAGCATGACTGAATGACCTCTTTTACCACATTATAGAATAACTGAGAAATAGAGTAAGCTTTTCTGAGCCTGTGTTAATGTTGAAATGAAAAGCAAGCGACAAGTGGAAACTGCTGTGCTCTGAAAGGTTGTCTTTGTTAACAGGCCTGGTTGACACACACTGGGTCAGTTTGTAGTTTAGCTGGATGCTTTCTTACACTGACTGAATGCCTGTGAGACGGTGACAGGACTGTATAGCCATTTATGTATGTACACTGCCGCCTTTACTCACAGGGAGATCCTGGTCTCTTCAAGAAAACACCAACATGTAACGTCCGCTGTCATGTAGAAGCCACTGCACAACAATAGATATTTAAATGAGGTTGGATATTGGTGAAAAACAAGAACAGAGAAAATAACCATCTATGTGCCGTTTTATTTAAGTGTTATAGGTTTGATGTATGTACCTCTATTATCCGAACCGCTTATCCTCACGAGGGTCGCAGGCGTGCCGGAGACGATCCCAGCTGCCTTCGGGCAATAGGTGGTGTGTACCCCGAACTGGTTGCCAGGCAGTCGTAGGGCACACAGAGACGAAAAACCATTCACACTCACAATCACACAGAGTGTGTTTAATTAACCTACCGTGCATGATTTTGGAATATGGGAAGAAACTGAAATACCCAGAGAAAACCCACACGGCTATGGGGAGAACATGCAAACTCCACACTTGAACCCCGGACCTCTGCACTGTGAGGCGGATGTGCTAACCAGTCACCCACTGTCGCGCCCAAGTTAGATATATAGCTACAAAATTTATTTGGTTATATGTGTGAGTATACAGAGGTGGAAACCCATATCGATTTCAACAAGTCAATCTTGTATGTTATATTAGTGCACCACACATGAAGTGAAATATTTATGCGACCTGGTACCAAGCGCTCCGTGGACCAGTAGCTGGCAGCGGACCTGTGGTTTGCGACCACATGTTTAATTCATTGATTCAAGACGAAGGCCTATCCAAAAATATTTAACCGGGTACTAACTTTTGCTAATTATTTCCTGGGTCATGGTTCTGAGATGGATTGAGGCATTTTATCCAATTCTTCTGTATGGCTCCCACAGAAGCATAATAAACAGCTCCTGTTTCAGTCCAGCTCAGCAACTTACATCAGCCATGAGGCACTTGTCGCAGAACTGTAAAGGCATAAAAGCTCTATCAGCATGTTTGTTACAATTTAAAGTGACATTTTGACAATTGAAGGTCTTTTTTGACTTTGCTTAAGCTCTCTTGAGAGCACACTGGCAAGATTGAATGAATAAATACTGTCATCTAAAAGCCTACTTTCAGTCAAGTAGCTAATCCGCTAATGAATCAGTAGCTAGCAGCATCATACTGTGCTTACATTGACATATTGCTTTGACAGTGATTTAGGTGCAGGCATTAAATCCGGAGCGAAATCTTTGTGACTTGTGAGCCACAGAGATAAGTGTCAGTGTTTTCAAAAAAAAAGTATGATTGTTGAAAAATATCAACAAATGGTGTCAATATTATTTAAAGCTCTATGTTGTGTTTTCATGGCAATATTTATTACCAAGACGCTGCATCATGGGTGTACAAAAAGGGCACTAAGCCAAATGCACCATTGGTTTAAATTTTTTACACTTGGATAATCTGTATTTGTGCAACAGTTTTTGCACACTAGTGGATTTAAAAAAAAAACGTGATGATTTAATAGCCTTCACCAGATGCACCAAGTATTAGATTTAAAATTACTTGAATATTTCCTTTTAATTTGAAAGGCTCACACTATATAGTTCAGGCAATTAAAATGTAAAAAAGACAATTATCATGGAATGGTGCAAGAACAGAGCTAAAGGGTGCAGCAAATAAAATTTCGTAGCTCCCCGGATCATAAAGATGCAGAAATGCACATACACAGGATGTATGGAGTGCAGCCACGTGTCAGTTTTAGGAGCACGAATACTCATTTCAGCCTATCTCGACATAACATTATACTCTAACATACAATAACTCTAACTTATGGTTATCATCAAATTTTGAATGGACTCAACAGTTAATACATTAATGCCTGTGTGAGAACAATTGTGTAATTCTGTGAACTGCAAAGCAAATCTTAATGACAGCTACTCCACCATATTCTTCCTGATGGGAAAGGGGTGGCATTTTTTTGGTCTGTATTTTGAGCAAATACAGTATACAGTGGAACCCTGCATGCTCGCAGTTCTGCACCCGCAGATACACCTGATTTCCCCGTTTTTTTTAATTTATTTCTTTTGGGGGGGGGCGAAAAAGCACATTGGAGCTTTATTCACGTTTTTTGCACAATTGCAGAATTCCAATGCATTTCACTGAGCATCAGTTACATGCAGATCCTAACTATTTGCATTCTGAAGCTCTTATGATTTAATGAAATAAGATTTTACATATTTTTTTCATTAATAACTCTATTTAGTGTAAATAATCAATGTACCTTCTTCAAAGCCTCCAAAATTTTGCTATCACTGATATTTCTCTAATGCCGTTTCAATGTAGCAGACTTAAACTTTGGGTTTTCACTGCCTGTCAATGGGACAGTGGTCAATTTTATTTCTGGGTTAGCTTAAGTAAGTTTTAATTGGCCTATATTACAGCTGCTTCTGTTGTTAAAGGGCTATATAAATAAAGATGTATTGTATATATGTGATAAACGGAGCCACACGAAAATCTACAACAAAAACAACAATTCTAGTGTAGCTCGGCTGTGGCCGAAATCTGTAGAGGTAGTTCTTGACTGCGTGTGTTAAATCTGAAATGAAACAAGAGACACACTGGACACAGTTCAGCTGTTGTTCTATGACACCACTCTCGCCAGAACACTCTCTCCCAACTGTAGAAGACACTCCTCTTGTCAGGAAAACCTGCCCCACTGGAACAAAGCGTATGCATGCATTACTCGGGCCTCTTCATCTGTTTGACCTGTCTCGTCATCCGATCATTTGTCCTAAGTGTGTTAAGGCTTCTGATTGAAGATTCACTTTGTTGAGATTTGTGTAATTCTCCACAGTTGAGTCACAGATCAAGATGCATATTGTGAAATGGTTTATTGGAAGTCTTGCAAAGGTCAGTCTTTTCTGGGGCTAATACATAATCGTGTCACACGTTGGCATATGTTCACAAGTCACACTGGCTTTTCTGATGATAAATGGCTAAGACATAATGCTGGAGCATTAACTAGGCCAGGGATGGGCATGGAATAGGATGGCAGCCATGTGGCCTGCGACCACAATGTAAGTGGACCCTTGATTAATTTACAGCCCAAAATACTTTTTTGGGTGTGAGGGAACATATTTCCTCTATTACAGTGGACCCCAAAAACTTTTCTGGCCACCATTTGTCTACTCTAAACACAGCCAATCTCAATTGACAACATGGCAAAGGAAGTGTCAAAAGTATGACTGAAGTAACTAAAGTATCTATATATTTAAGTTTGAGAATCCATCTTAGTTGTGTCAGGGGTATTGACAGCTCAAAACAGCATCGATCCCCAATGACACTACAGCAGGTGTAATGGTCTTATCGTTACAGCACGCTGTGCTGCTGTTTTTGTTGTCTTTGTGTGCATTAGACTTGGAAACTCATGTCCTTGTTGGGCAAATTGCACTTGTCAAAAAGCATCTTTATGGGTCAGTTTGAAAGTAATATGACAGTATACGATAGTATATATTTTGGTTATCGGATTGACACAAAAAAACAAAAACAAACATCCTTCACCAAGTATAGTGTAATGATGGCCAATTCCAGACGATTCACTCGTTTGACTCCGATGACAAGAGCACGTATTTGCAAATAGGTATGGGCCGATAACCGGTTTGAAAATTCAAGGTTTCAATCACCACAAATACTCTCTGTTAAGGAGCTATTTGTTTTTTTTTGAGGGGGACTTCTAAGCCGTGCGAATTGCCGCCCTTATATTTTAGCTGTGTGTGTTTCAATGCACTGCATGTTTGCACTGTGGTTGAGAGAGGAAAGTAATTTCATCAGTGCTGTATGTTGCACAAAGAGCGTATTTGACAATAAAGCTTGACTGGACTTGACCTGACTTATGATGGGCTGCTTGCAGAGTTTAATAAGCAGGCAGCCTCTTTGAAGTTAACTGCCTCCAATTCAGTCTTTTTTTCTCCTTCTCATGAATAGCTTTGCACAGAGGAGTAGAGGGGGTGGCGGAGGGAGGTTCGACGAAAGAAAACCTGTTGCCTTTGCATTGTTCTTTAAAAAAATGTTCATGTGTAGGTGCCACTGTGTCCCCGGGACAACATGGGTCGCGCACGGGTCTGTTCTAAAAATAGTTCACCCATGATGGGACACTGTGGCTTGTTAAGAATTAAGCGGAAGAATATTAACTTTTATTTAAATTTAACATGGTACATGTTAGTAGTAGAAGAAACACCAAGAATAGTTACTTAACATAATTTATGTAAAACTACTAGATTTTACACAATCTGAATTTTTGGGGCCGATCAGTGAGTTTAAATAAATTCATCACAAGATGGAGCAATTTGTCTACAGTGAAACTCTTCTACAACGAAATCATGTTTGCAGCAAGAAATTTTTCACAACAGGGGGTTTTTCACCGTAGCAAATTTTATCTCAGATTTACACACACACACACACACACACACACAAAACGTATATGTGTACTCTTTATTTTTTTATATTTTTATTCCAATACTGTACATAGTGCATAAATATGAGCATACACTTATTTGATATTGTTTAACATTAACATACAATTGTTTATTAATCACTCCACTTTGTCTGTTGGTTTAAAAAAGTAATTTATCCTCTTTTATAAAAAAGGAAGTTTCAATATCTATAATTTGATTTCAGACTTCTATAAAATGCACCTGAAGCATAACAGTACTGTAATGAATAATATGTCTACTGTATACAGTACTGTAACACCTTATGAATATGTAATTAATAAATTTAATGATAAAAAACTAAGAAAAAACAACACCCAAAAATAAGTTACATTTTTTGGTTATGTTGTAAAGCAACATTCGAATTTTCTATCCATTCGTGAAAAAATAATTGATAGAAAATAAAAGTATTGATTTGTTAATTTAAATCAATGATTTTTGAAATCAAACAATCCTAACCCCAAAGACACAAGAGCTAATATACAGTTGTGCACAAAGAAATTGCGAAATTTACGATCAGCATTCACTTTCACTTACATACATTTCTTGGACAATGTCTTTTATTTTGCTTCCTCCGTCTTTCATTTTGATCACTTTTACCCTCTCTTCCAGCGTCAGAGCTCTTCTTGTCTTAGCTGCTTGGCATCTAAAAGGTCCGTTTTGTAGCCATTTTAGCAATGCAACGAAATACTTCCTGGACTACTGCGCATGTGTAAACCAGTATGTTGGTTGCTGTTGCAGTTTCGGAGCGAAGCAGCAGAGGTCGCTGTTGGCTGAGGTTGGATTAGACTTTTGCGGAAGGCTTGTTTTCGTTGTAGTGAATCTCGGCGCGTGACAAGAGCAGAGAAAAAGCCAGTAAGCTTATATGTGGTTGAATTGTACGTCTAGTTACAAAGATCAGTTCTAGGCTTTTGCTGCATTGATTGAGCAGATATCAGCTATAGCCTGGATGACATCATATGAAGAGTTGTTTAATCCTCGGAAGGTGATTGTTGGTTTTCTATCCAGAAAAGTGTATGCGAGACTACCACGGTTAAAATTCTGGAAACGCCCCATAATCTCTGATGACATAATCATGTATTACTCTAAGAGGGATCCTTGAAATGGTGTTCAATGTGTTGTTGAACACATCATACCAGAGCTGTTGCACAAGTGATGATCCTTCTAGAGCAATATTCGTTGGCATGAATGTTACCAACGAATCAGGAAGCCTTTTAACTATGAATAAGGAGCCAGTGTTAGTCTGCTGTTTCCTGTTTTCTGTATGGGCATGTTGCTGCACTTTTTGGTTTGACTTGGCTCCTAATCAAAGGCAGTAGCGGCAGAAGTGTGGTGGACTGCACTTTTTAAAGTCGCTTGTCATCTGTGTCATCCATCCGTCCAACTGGAATCTGCCTATGTCCCATGATTCCTCAGGCGTATCATAGAGCCAAAACATGCTGGTGTTTCAGTGGAAGTCGTCACGCCAAAAACACACACGTAGTTTGAATGAAGATGCTGTGGTGTGGAACAGCTGAGGTGGAGAGGTTAGTGCAGCAGCAGGTCAGACAGGGAAGGGCCCTTCTGGCCTTTTGGTCAGCTGTCGTCGACACAGGCCAACATTCATGGTGAACTACCACTCTCTTAATTACCACACCATAGGGTAACCAAAGCACAGTGTATAGGATTTGTTAAAGGGAGATTCCATCAAATTGCGTCAGTCAATGCAGATTACAATTCATTTAGGAATCAGCTAAATCTCAAGGATTTCTAGTTGATTTATAAATTGATGTATATCATAGCAGTCTCTTGGCATGCCACAAAAAAAAAAAAAAAAACTGCCCAGTTGGGCTTTGTAAAAGATTGGGATGACATCAGAGCAATTTGGATGCTTTGTTTCTGACATCATTACCACATAATTTTAGTGTTTGCACTGAAGTAAGTCATAACTTATCGATCTCTTGTGAACAAAACATATTTTTGTGGGAATGGTGATGTGGCATTGCCAGAAAATTTCTAAGCATCCAGTTATTGATTTCACCATATTCTGGTCACAAATCCCAGGGGGCATATTTATTTGCCAAGATATGCTACGATGTGGTGTTGGGTGATAATGTAATTACAGAAAAAAATATATTTTGGATGGATATTGAAATCATGATTAATAAAAACAATTATTCATAGATTTCAAAAGGTAATTACAGTCATACCTCGGTTTTTGACCATAATCCGTTCCAGAAGGCTGTTCGAAAAGGGATTTGTTCGAAATCCGAAACTATTTTATCAGCCCCTGATTAGGGGCTAATACACTATGCAGAAAATACATAAAAACAGTCAGAGTTGCGTAAATCACAACAAACACGTCTGCTCACAATGAACGCTACACGAGGAAGCTTTGGGCTCACCTGGCTCCTCAGGTCCCATATCAGTTGTCCCTTGGATAGTGAATTTTGAGGTAAGTAAAATTCCTTGAATCAGTGAAAATTCAAGGAAGAAAATGTTGCTTTGAGTATTGTTATTACCTGTCGGTATGTGAGTTTCAACATCTGTGTATGAATATTGGTGATTTGAAGTCAATCCCAACGTCAATGCTACTTTTCTGTGAGTATGTCAATGGGATTTTACATTGACTTTAGTAGTGTTAATGTCATACATAGAGAAAAGTGGTTGAGCTGGTGACACAAGTTCCTGGATGGGTCACTTGTGTACTTATGAGCATATACTAGCACCAATGCTACTCACCGTTATTTATTTTTTTAAAAGAGGGATCAAGGTTACATGACAACCCAGTTCCATTTGTCTTCAAATCACTTGTGTATCTCTGCTATGTCAGAGCAAGGCCCTCATTTCATTTCCTTTCATCCTGCGATCAGATCACAAATGTGATATTTACAAGTGCTGAGAAAAATCCATGTCAAATGCAAAGTTGTTACATCAGACCTTCACAGCTTGGCTCTGGTCATTTACACAGCCATAGCTTAGTCCATCTGCTGGAAATAGAGATGACTCTTAAGTAGGCTACATAAAGCTGCCATAAGCCTCTGTTTCCTATTGTAAGCTGTTTTAAATGGTTCTGCAGTGTAGTGCCATCTGGTTTGACCCATCATTTATATATTTGTTGTCAATGTTCATGGGTGGTGGTAGGGGAGGGGGTGTTCACACGAGCAGAGCAGTTGCTTGGTTTGCCTCTCAGGCTCGTCACGTTTTCAGCCCATAGCCTTGCACTTTTCTGCATTACTCATTCTGCGTGCTCTGCTCACAGTTTCTGTTGTCCCTTTTGGGACTCTTATGCATGGACAAAAAGCCTATGTGGGAGCCAGTGTGATGTCTATCAGACCAACCACTAATTTTGTTGATTTCAGTTTTTCCCCAGGAGTTTGTGTGTTTGTGTTTTTTATGTTTCAGATATTAGATTGAAATATTTATTTGACGTACACCTAAAATACAAATTGGGGAAACAGTTTGAACAGGCAGGAGCAAACACTCATTCTTAACTGCTTCGAGCAAGGCTTACTTGGTATGCTGATGTTGGCAAGGCAAAATAAGAGAAAATGTTCCTGATTTGATAAGGGCATAACGAAATCAGTCAGAGCTTAACAGCCTTCAGTTTTTCTTCAATTTCCATGAAATCAGAAATACATTTGTAAAAATATGTTCATGTCAAGGCAAAGCAGTTTTATTCATACAGCACATTTCATACATATGACAACTCACTGTGCTTCACACAAGCAAACTAATACTTTATTCTTTTAGGAAGACATTTCTTAATCATTTGTCTGCAGAACAAGAGGCCTTGTTTGTCAAAAGAGAAGAAACAAACGTGTATTAACAACTTGCAGTCATCCCTAAAGTATTCATGCTGTCTACTGTGTGTAAAGATTTGTCGGTGCAGTAGCATAATGAAGCTGGTACTTAACAGCTGCCATACAGTATACAAAAAAACATTTTAAACTTCGTGTAACTTGTTTTAAATTTTTAAATCAAATCGTAAAAGTAATTGCAACTACTGTGCGAAATAGGCGACTGAATTCCATCTTGATAAATGTTTACATCTATCTGCGCTTGTCACGTGGCTTGTTTTCATTCGTGTAGTGCCGTGTGTAATTGGCGGAACAAAATAGATCACATTATACTGTATGTAAACACCAGAGATCTTCCGCCAGAATGATTTCAATTGTAATGACAGAAAAGACTCCACGTAAACACGTATACAGTTACTGTAGTGTAGAATGTGTGTATGGAAGGGCTGAAGGATTTCAGGAAAAGATTGAACTACGATTTCTCAGAAAAATATTGTGATTTTTGATTCAACTTACGATTTAGTTTTTTTCATTGCAATCATGCGTCATGGCAATACAGGCTGAGTGATGTGGCCTTATTTTCAAGTCAAGTCAGCTTTATTGTCAAATATGCTCTATGTGCAACATACAACACAGATGAAATTTCTTTCCTCTCAACCACAGTGCAAACATGCAGTGAAAGACACTGAAATGCAGGGAGAGAGGAGCCGCTGTGGGTACCCGCACCACCATCATATTTATTTATATACCGCTTTCACAACAGCTTCAGCTGTAACAAAGCGCTATACAGAACAGTTAACATTTATACATAACATACAAACATGACATTCATATTATGGTATAAATTGACCTGAAACCCAAATGTCTTTAGTATACAACACAAATCAAAATGAAATGACCTTACCGGTCCAATACTTTTGGAGGGGATTGCTTTTGCCAACCGCTAAAAGAAAATCAACACAATTAAGGAACAGGGGATTTTGGGTGCCAGTCCGAGTTCTAATTTTAAAATGCAAAAGTTGCACCTGAGTATGTTGCGGGACCAGCCAAACTGTGGAAAAAAAGTGGGATCTATCGTCAGTCCGAAACATACCACATACAGTACTTATTTACTGTAATGCCCTAGCATGTTGGAAAGGAGAGCCACAGTTGACAAGTTTTCAAGCCACTCACCAACAAGCTGCTATGGGCCACAGAACACACCCAGACACTCGCACATTGCACATTGTAGCTTGAGCGAATCGACAACCTCCCTCCAGCTCGCCGATGTCATGTGCCACCCAACCAGGCCTGTCTCTTATAAGCACGTTTCGAACACACGGATACTGCAACACGCGCAGTATTTTCCATACTTTCTATTTTTTGCTAAAATATGTTTGTAAAGTGTGGTTTAATACTTTCAATTGTTTAAATTGTGTGAGAGGGGTAAAACTATATATTTTATCAATTTTTCTGGTCTCTCTGTTTTGTGGGTTTTCACCTATCGCAGGTGGCTCTGGATTGGAACGCATCCCCTGCGGTGAACGGATATTTACTGTAGTTTATGTGGATTTACTAGGTTTTGTTTGCCACAATTTGTCTTTATTCTGCTGTCTTACAGAATAGCAAAAATATTGTAATTAGAATTAATTATAAGATTAACAACAATAATAATTATAATCATTGTTATTAATAATAATAATTAGAAAAAGTACATAAGTCACCAATTATGCTTCCTTGTCCAAGAATACTTATAAAATTACAGTATATTTCTTATTTAAATATTTTATACCATGTAATGTCTGTACCGTATGTTGGGTACCGCAACTGTGGCATAGCTAGTAAAGTCGTAAAAAATGAGTTAATGTGAGTATGTTTGTTCTGTCACTCGTGCTTGTCTATAATAGCCTTGTCATCTTGCTTGATGGGGTTAATCAGATTACCTTTTTAAGTTGTAAAGCTGCAGCTAACGAAAGACAATATGTGCTGGTGTTTTGTTTGTGAGCCAAGCAATCACAAAAACCCGCTGTTCACCAGCTTGAGCTGCTCTTTATCCTCTCATGATGACAACTTCAAACTCAAAAGCAATTTTTAGCGATTAGAACATGTAAAACGCTTTTCCTTAAGTCATGGTGTCAAACTCATTTTTTGACTCAGGTCACATTGTAGTTACGGCTTCCCTTGGAGGGCCGTTATAAATGTGAATTTTGTGAAACCATATAAATGTTTAACCACCTCCACATATTACATACACAGCGAACAACAAATAGATGGATAACTAGTTTTGACATCAGAAGTCAAGAATAATGGATTGTTCAAACATTTTAATTATTACATTATGTATGACAATTTGAAATTTTGATTCAGACTTCAGTAAGCATCTTGGAAGTTGACATGCTTGAATTGCTTTCGCGGGCCACATAAAATGATGTGGCGGGCCAGATCTGGCCCCCGGGCCTTGACTTTGACACATGTGCCTTAAGTTATGCTTGTCAGTCACATATCTTGTTGCAAATATTTATTTCTTGTTTTAATTCAAATAGATTTTTTTGTTGTTGTTGTTATGCTCCGCCATGTTTCACTCACAGTTTATTTTTTTTCCTTGCAGGAGCCTATTAAATCCAGGGCACCGCAGCTCCATTTGGAGTATAGATTTTACAAACAGTTGGGAAATTCAGGTAAGAAAAAAAAATGCCGGATATGCCATATGTTGGCCTGCAACACTGTTTGTATTAGCTTTTACTTTTTTATCAGCCAACCCCTCAGTGACCTTGACAAGTGTTTTTTGGGTCGTATTTATTGACATGTGCCAGTTTCCTTGGTCCTTGTACCGGAGCAAAAGTTCAGAAAGGGGGTGGGGCACATGGGCAGTCCTTCACTATTTATAGATGGCCGTCTACAAACTGTGTAGGCCATTATGGCGTGTTTACACCGATGACTTCCTCAGTCGGTATCCTCTGTTTTCCTGATTGTGCCGCCAGCATAGATTACAGGGGAAACTCAATTATGCAATGCTCATTATAATGCATGTCCCACTTTTCCTTGGGTCTGCTCTTTGACTCGTATCGTCATGGATTATATTAAGATACAACATGATTAATACCCACACATAGAGTTATGGCTTTTTCCTCTGTCGTTTAGTGGTTGTTAGTTGTGGTCTTTTATGAAAAAAACAGATGACTGGATATGCCATAGGAGGCCTCAAGAACTCTGGCTTTGATGCTGCAGTAGTGTTTCTGATTGAGTACAACAACATGATTAATACCCACACATAGAGTTATGGCTTTTTCCTCTGTCGTTTAGTGGTTGTTAGTTGTGGTCTTTTATGAAAGAAACAGATGACTGGATATGCCATAAGAGGCCTCAAGAACTCTAGCTTTGATGCTGCAGTAGTGTTTCTGATTGAGTACGGTCCCTTCCAAAATGTGGGGAATGGCATGGTCAATTCCATTGTTTTTGTTGTGTACTGAAGACATTTAGTTTTTAGATCAAAAGATGTATATGAGACAAATGTTCAAAAGTCCAGCTTTTATGTATTTAGTAGGTATGGATGAGTACCGATGCCAGGTGTCGGGCCGGTACCTTGTCTCAAGGTATCGGTACTTGTGCATTTGGCTGTTTTAGGTTTGGACTGGACACTCGGATTCTGGCCCGTGTTGTAGTTCTCAACAGTTTTTTTTTAATTTTAAATGATTGATGCTATCTCCAGCTCAGCAGAGTGGAATGACTATACAGGCCTCTACTGCAGACTCTTTCAGTTCTTGTTTGTTTCTGGGGGTTTCCCTCTTCAGTGTCCTCTTCAGGAGGTGAAATGCATGCTCTATTGGGTTATGGTCCAATGATTAACTTGGTCAGTCTAATGCCTTCCACTTACCTTCCCCCCCGGATCAAGTCCTTTATTGTGTGTGTTGGATCATTGCCTTGATGAAGCTTCTCAAGATTAATTTGGTTGCATTTTTTGATAAATTGCCAGACAAAATGCTACTACCATCATAAAAGACGAGTGAACCCGTTCCAGAAGAAGCCATGCAAGCCCAAATCATAACATGACCTCCACCATGCTTTACAGTTGAGCTTGTGTGTTTTGGATCATGAGCAGATCCTTTCTTTCTCCATACTTTGGCTAGTTCATCACGTCGGTAGCGGTTCATCTTGTTCTCATCAGCCTCATCAGTTACCTTTGTGGCTCACTTCTGTACTTCTTTGCAAAATGCAGTCAGTCCTTTCGATTCTTTTTGCTGATAAATGGTTTGCATCTTGTGGGATGGCCTGCATATTGCTTCTCTCAAACAGTGGATTGTGATACCTTCACCCTTGCCCTGTAGAGGTTGGCAATAATGTCACTTGCTGTTGGCTTGGAGTGTTTCTTCACAGCTCTCACAATGTTTCTGTCATTAACTGCTGTTGATACCCTTGGCCGACATGCTCGATGTCTGTTGCTCAGGACACCAGTGGTGTCTTTCTTTTTCGCAACATTCCAAATTGCATTGGCTATGCCCAAAGTTTGTGCAATAGCTCTGATCAATGTTCCCCCTTCTCTCAACTTAGAATGGTTTGCTTTTCCCCCAGAGATTGCTGTCTGGTCTTCTCATGTTTGCTTAACAGAAAATATCAGTTTTCAGAGGTGAAAACCGAAGCCAAAAACAAGTCATGTTTAAGCAATCGGTATAAAAGGCAACACCTGAGCAATTACAAGCATCCATCAGTCACATGTTCCAATATGTTTGATCACTTGAAAAGTGGGTGGGTTCAAACAATATGCGTGCTGTCCTGGGTTGTTTAACACATCTTGATGTAAATATCATGAAGTAAAAGCTGGAATTCTGAACTTTACTCTCGTAATTACCTTTTGATCTGAAACGCAAATGTTTTCTGTCGAAAACAAAAAATGATGGAATTGACCTTGCCGTTGCAATACATCTGGATGGACTGTGTCAACACTATACTAGCCTTAAGTTTGACTGTCTTTGGTCAAGACACATTTTCCCTTCTTCCTGGCCATTAAATGGGACAAAAGGCCAAATAAATAAATAAAGCAAATGGGCCAAATAAATAAATTAAGCAAATTGGACACTTTTCAATCTAAAACGGTGATTTAAGGATGTGGATAAGCTCCAGCTGCAATTTCTACTGCAGTGTAAACAGGATATAAATTTAAAGTGCAACAAAAATGTTTTATGTGACTATGTGTCAGATGTCTCGAGCTAAATCAACAAAATGTCGCACGGATTCTTTCTGCGCTAGGTCGTCAAGTAAAACTTGCCATCATTTGTTTCTTTGGTGCGCTATCTTCTTCTTCTTCTCCTTTCGGCACGTCCCTATTCAGGGGTCGCCACAGCGAGTCAGTAATTTCCATCCGCCCCTGTAAACCGTCCTACCAAATCGCATGGTCGTCTTGGCAAAAGTTTTACGCCGGATGCCATTCCTGACGCAACCCTCCCCATTTCTCCGGGCTTGGGACCGGCACTGGGGAACAGTGCACCCCCAGGGGAGGGCACTGCCCCCCAGCGGCTGGGTTTCTTTGGTGCGCTATATGGGCTGAAAAATACGGTAAAGATTGTTGGTTTTCCATGGCAAACATTTTTCATCTCAAATTTCTATTGCATGCCAATGCAAATTATGTGAATTCATACTGAACGTGTGTATTTGAGTATTTGATAATTAAGGCAGGTGGGTACTTAATTAATCTCAAGGGAAATTCTTGAATGTCTAGGAGCTGGAAGTCATTTTTGGATGTGTTAATGTTTAAAATGAATGAATTGGTTACCGTTTATACTAGGTTTTACAGAGGAAGTAAATATTTTATTACCTTGTCACTCTTTTTAAAGGCCGTTCAATTTGTCAACATGTTTACAACATGCTCTGCCGAATATTCAACCTTTCTTTTTCAAATTATTTCTCTTTCTCAGGGCAGGTGCCCTCTCTCTTTCCTCTTTTGTGGTCGTCATTGTTTACAAGCTTGCGTAAGCTGGCTCGTTGACGTCTGTCTGCAGCTTTGGCCTCTATCGCCTTTTGGTCATTCGTGTAGACTTACTTATTGTACATACTTTTGTGGAGGGTACCTGCCACTCTGTTAACCTCCAAGGACCACTGGAAAATTCCGCTTTTTCCTGGAATATGAAGAGCCAGTGACACAGCCCTGATGATTCAGTAACAATTGTTCCTGCTATGATCAGAGCCTTAGAGGTCATCTCTCAGTGTTGGTACCACGGCATGAATTTTTGGATGGAAAATGATGCCATCTTCGAAGCATTTATCTCAATGTCTCTCCTAAATGAAAGGTCTCTGTATTGAGTTTGTCTCGAATGATGTTACAGTATCTTCATTTACTGTTCTTGTGGCTGGCTTGCATTCATGGATAAAGACGGTGTGTTGTCAGACAGATAAAATATAAACGTTACCTTTTCTCAAATTAGCAATATCAGTTTAAAAGATGAAAATAGCATTCTTGTGTATCTTTCATTTTGTCAGTCTCGCCTCAGCCTGAACAAGACATGCCATTGATCTTATTTCAATCTCGGGAGGACATCTCCTGAGCATTTGGGCTAATGGAAGTCACTTATCTTCGTCCTCTTCCTCTCTTCATAGTCTAAATGTTTAATATGCATTCACTCCCTTCAGCTCTTCTCCCTGGCCATCTCCCCTATTCCCAATCGCTCTCATCTCTGACCCTCAACTCTGACATTTCACTGTGCAGCAACATTGTCTTCAGCTGCCGTGATGCAGCTTGATAAGGCCTGCAGTAGATACAATAGGTGGAATTGTCTCCAATTATGGTAACAGGGGCAGAGCACCACTGACGATTGGTTTGGCTCGAAACCCAGCCTGTTCTTCACAACTCAAAAGAGATAAACGTGTGTACTGTTGAAGTGTAGCACATGGGAGAATTGCACTGCTGTTTATTTTACTCTTCATGAAATCTTGATAAGGCGGAGAAACCTTTTCCCTATTACTTTTATGACACGATGCATTTTAAAAAGTGATTGCGGCACACACAACCATTTAGCTGCTCACATTCACCAGCTCAGTGTTCATTCACTCATTTTCCTTTTGTGATGGCCATGCTTTCCATTAACCTCTTGTGTCATGGGCTTCGTTACTTGGAAAATCTTACAGACTTAAGTGCAGGAGTAATGGGGATTTGTTTTTGTGTGTAAATTCTATTTAAATTCTTCAAGCAGAAGTTGTGGCAAGATGTGGCGAACAACACAGTTTCTGTGTGAATGCTCAAGTGCCGCTTAAGAGATTGAGATTTATTGTTACTTCTCCATCACAGTGTATGTTTACTGCAATGCTCGGGCTTCATTCTTTTATTAAAGCAATAGAAATCCTTTTAGTTTTTTTTCTCTGCTGAAAATCAGCGATGTGGGGACGACATCCTTATCATCTGTGATAGTGATGATGGTGGCTTTATCCAACACCAACTATTTTTATATCTGTCTTCCAGTATATGCTTCTCACATTGCGTTGAGATTGATTTCCACAGTGTCTCAGTCCAGTTCATCTTGTCCTGGAAAAACCCAATCTGTCATGTCAACAACTGCTTCAAAAACGTAAATACAATGACATTATACCAGCACAGTGTAACCCGCTTATACATTAAAAAAAAAAAAGGGAGAGAAAGGTTTCAACAAAAACAACTACAAGTTCCCCTCAAGTTGTTCCACAAAATCTGACATTCTCTGGTGACCAATCAACAGGAAATTGTGTATCTTTGTACTGTACCACTGCAGTTGGTACCCTTGCAGCAGCCCCAACAAAAAAGGTGCAGATCAGTGATTTGTACCCCTTACATTTTCTCACAATATTGTATTTACACCCAAAAATTGTGTGTTCCGCTAAACAAAATTTAACTGAACCGCAGCATTTGCTGGAAACGCGGATTGGCAGTCATACTGTAACTCATACATCACGTATGTTGGTTAATCATTTCTGCAAAATCTCATGATTTGTGGATTTTGTCAGATGGGTGTTATGTTGATGCTCAAGTGACCCACACTCCTGTAGACCTTGACTCTGCTGAGGGTTTTCACTGATGTTTTGACTTAATTTTTAAAAGCAATCTACTGTAGCTTTGAGTGGATTGTGGTGATGTTAGTATCTTACACCTCACAACAAAATGGGGTGTGGTGGTGTCATGCAGAACTGTAAATATATCAGAGGTTCAGATAGTGTTACGCTCTTGACCTTTACGCTTTGTCTTTATTCCCACTTCAGAGAAGTCAGCCACTCCTTTTCCCGATAGACCTGTTGAAGGAAGCAAACAAACGTTTTCTTATTGCTGGAGTCGTACTTTTTCTTGTCAGGAAATATGCAGAGGTGCAAATTGGTCATTCCATCCACACAGGACAACAGGACAAATATTTTCTTATCATCTTTTATCAAATTGAAGTTGATGGTGTAAAGTGGGATATTTGTTTCTTTTTTTGTTGTTGTTGTTTTTTTTTATATAAATGACACCAGATAGATTGTGAATTTGAATGCTGTCCATTAAAAATTAAAAAAAAAAAATCAATTGTCATAAAAAAGATAGATTGTGAATTTGAATGCTGTCCATTAAAAAAAAAAATCAATTGTCATAAAAATTTTAAAAAAAAATCAATTGTCATTTCAATACTGGTCAAGGAAGGCGAATTTAAAATGAAATGCATTATTTGTGCATTCTCCCACAGAGGGAATTCCACAGGTGTACTACTTTGGTCCTTGCGGGAAATACAATGCTATGGTGTTGGAGCTGCTTGGGCCCAGTCTAGAGGACCTGTTTGATCTTTGTGACCGCACCTTCTCCCTCAAGACCGTCCTGATGATAGCCATACAACTGGTGAGGCTGAAAGTTAACGTCAACAGATTTGAGTGTGCATTTGTGAATTGTGTTCATTCAGAACATGAATTGTGTTTTTTATAGGAGACTATGCATGTTACCATCACTAAGCAAATGTTTTACTATACGGGCTAAACTACACCTACACACCAGGGATATTTTATTGAACAAAAACTGACAAAATAACTCAAACTAAAATTGAAAAAAATGTTTTTATTAGCTAAATAAATCAAAATTGCTTTAAAATGAAAAAAATTACTGAAACGACATATTACTTTTACAAAACTAACAAAGACTAACTAGAACTACATCGAAAGTGTCCTTCGTTTTGTGTTTGGCATTTTCTACATCATCTCTTTGGGTTGATTTTAAATGTGATTTAAAATCTTTCATGGCTACAGTAATTCGCTCAAAAGGTTGTGCAACAAAATATTAAGTCAAGGGTACCATCATTTTTTTCTAGGCTGCTTTTTGAACCACAATTTAAAGGCCTGATCAAAGCCTGTATGATTTTCATTGGTGAATTTTCATCCATCCATCCATCCATCCATCCATCCATTTTCTAATCCGCTTATTCTCTTGAGGGTCACAGGCGTGCTGGAGCCTAACTCAGCTGTCTTCAGGCAGTTGGTGGGGTACACCCTGAACTGGTTGCCAGTCAATTACAGGGCACACATAGACAAATAACCATTTCACAATCACATCTGGGGACAATTTATGGTGTTCAATTAATCACATCTGGGGACAATTTATAGTATTCAATTAAGTTAACAGTGCATGTTTTTGGAATGTGGGAGGAAACCGGAATACCTGGAGAAAACTCACCCAAGCACGGGGAGAACATGCAAACTCCACACAGGAAGACCGGTTCCTGTAATCGAACCGTGCACCTCTGCACTGTGAGGTGGACGTGCTAACCAGTTGACCACCATACTACCCTGGTTAATTTTCTACGTATTTGTATTTGTATTTTTTTTTTTAATTAAGAGAGGGTAACCAACAATTTTGTCTACATGTGTATGTCATAATACCATAAAAATGCTTTATTGATGAGATGACACCTTTAAATAATTCATATGAAGGATGACCCATGTCAAATATCAAGTGATTCTAGTCTGGGAACTTGAAAAAGGTATTGTGAAATTAGTCCCTAGACAAGCATCAGTATTGTAAAACAACAGGGAAACTCAGTGATTCAGACATTTCTAAAACCCTGACTCCCCTATTGTCATCTCGTCTAGATTACGCGGATGGAGTATGTCCACACAAAGAGTCTGATATACAGAGATGTGAAGCCGGAAAACTTCTTAGTTGGGCGACCAGGAAGCAAAAGACAGCACACCATTCACATCATCGATTTTGGTCTGGCCAAAGAGTACATAGACCCTGAGACCAAAAAACACATCCCGTACCGGGAGCACAAGAGTCTGACTGGAACAGCACGCTACATGAGCATCAACACACACCTGGGAAAAGGTGAGTGAGAATATCATCTTGATTCTCTTTTCCACATGTGCTGTATATGTTCATTAAACTATCCATGAATTTGTTTTGGACCGTAACTTAGTCCTTTTTAAATTAAATGTTGAGATAAGCGTATTTTTCTGGCTATATGTTGCTCTGAAGTTGTACCGGTCAAAAGATGTATCATGAGTTAGAAAAAAAAACCTGAGGTTTTTCCTCAGTACTCACTCCAGTCGTAGATTTAACTGACTCGTTCTCCTCTTAATCTGATGGATTGCTCATCGGCACCCGGGCACCCACTGTCATTGGTGAATGAAAAACTATTGCTTTGTGGTACACCATTTTGTTGTTTGTCATTTTCAGAGCAAAGTAGGCGGGACGATTTGGAGGCCTTGGGTCACATGTTTATGTACTTCCTTCGAGGTAGCCTCCCTTGGCAGGGCTTAAAGGTATAGTACTGCATTGTTTCCAATACACATGAGTGTCGTCAGCTGTGTTTTGCTTTGATTTTACCTTTTCTGCACTCCCAAGTGCAGTCTCTTGCATTGTTTATCTAGATGACCTTGGGAAAATAACTCCATCCTCTCATATGGGAATGAATTCAAGGTCTATTCTTGTGTTGTATTTTTGGCGTCAAACCAAAGAATGGACAACAAAGTCTCAGTGTCAGCCTCAAATTTCACTTGTTGGATGCTTTTTTTTATGCCTTGAATCGTAAAAATGACTTTAGAGGAAGTTGACTTGAATTGTAGGCTGGTTCTTGTCAGAGCAAATGATAACAAGAATCTACTCAGAAATCGTTGTCTAATGATGGATTTCTCACCAGGTATGATCCAGACTGTCTCTCTTGCAAATTATAAGAGCAGAGTGAGACATCTGAGCATTTGTTATGTGGGAGGAAGCCTGTTGTTGATGAATGTGAGGGATGGATGATTGTGGGGGAGGTTGCATGGCTTGGCCAAGCCAAATTGTCATCAATATGTAACATGGCAGCAACCATAAAATACACTGACAGGGTAGAGTGACCAGTACTGGAATTCACAATGTCAACACACTCAATTGGCCTTGGTCACAATTGACGTATGATTCGCAAAAAATTATTTCTACAAAAGAAACCCAATCTCTTCATTTTGATTTCTTATTAGAAACATACCCCTGGCATTTTTATGGGTCGTGTCGCGAGTTTTCCATTTTCTTTATATTTTATTTCCTCTGATTCCCCTTATTACATAGTTTACATGTGGATCACGACAACCGACAACCATGTGACCCGCCATGTAGAAGAACTCCTTGTAAAATATTAGCTGCAACATTAATATGCTACAGCTATTTGAGGGTTGTAGTTGCACTGCATTGAAGGAATGGTCCTCTTTTTTTTTGCCCCAACAGAAAGTCTTTTTGAGATTTGCCGATTCACAATGTTAACTTTGAATATCAAGAATATAAATTTTATATTATTTGTTTATTATTCCTTTTAAAATATTAATTGACAAGGCAAAAAGATGGTTAGCTAGAGATACATGTTAGCCTATGCATAGTTGACTATTCAAAAATCACCTGTTGTGTTGTTTTTCCCTAGAATCTGTGCTGTGCTACTTGCCGGAAAAACATCTATTTGTGGTTTTTGTGCTTTTTCTATAATGCTCTTAAGAACCCACAAGATGACGTCAAAGCCCTGGCTTATAGGAAAGTAGTAATTGTTGTCAAGGAAGTATGTTGAAATGATACATTACATCTCGACTCGACTGAGACACTAACATATTTGTATGCAGGGAGGAGTTTAGCCTGGGTTGTTATAGAAGTTTATGGAAAGTGCATGTTCTTGTGCACTCCTGTGCATGTTTTTTTTAAATTCTTTCATCTGTCCTTTTATAAATATTTTTGAGGAATATCTTGCAAGATGAGTTTGAAATTATATTTTAAGTTTTTTGGCATTTTAGTTTTTGTTTTTTTTTTCAGCTTGAAAGAGTTCATTTGAGCATTTATAAATAATTTAAGGGCAATATTAATTACTCGGCTTTAGCAATTAGTTTTAGGGCTCTGTCCCTTTACCGTACTGTACTTAATTTTTCACCCATTATCACAAACTATTGATGACTCGCAACAACCACTTATCTTGCTAATGCAAATATGAATGTTCATTGACATTTGAAATGCTAAATGTCTTGTGTTGTTCTTGTTCTCCAATTTAATGTTGCATTCAACATTAAGACAATATTGTTTAAAAAAAAAAAAAAGAGTCTTTTAAAAAAACAGCATTTTTATATACTGTAGTTGCCAAGTTTTTGTCTGTCAATGGTAGGACAAAAGAACACAGAATGAAATAACTTGCAAAGAATCCAGTGTACAGAAATTTGAATGTGCCATCTATTTGTTCACACTGTCTTCAGTTTTGGGCCAGACCAAATTTCAGCTTGATAATGATGCATCTTTTCTTTTTCTTTTTTTAGGCGGAAACTTTGAAGGAGAGGTATCAAAAAATTGGTGACACCAAACGAGCGACCCCAATAGAAGTGCTTTGTGAAAGCTTCCCTGGTGAGTGGAATCCGTCGATTGGAGCATATTAATATCATTCTACTTTGAACCATCGCTTTTGATGCTAACGCCGTTTTCGATACAGAAGAGATGGCCACCTACCTGCGATATGTGAGAAGGCTGGACTTCTTTGAGAAGCCTGACTACGACTACTTGCGGAAGCTCTTCACTGATCTGTTTGACAGAAACGGCTACGTCTTTGACTATGAATATGACTGGGTCGGCAAATCCCTGGTGAGTGTCCTCTAAAACCTAGAAATTATGCATTACACTGGACTGCAATAACAGTCCAAGTACCTACGGTGCATTTGAGAAGTCTTCACAGTGCTACGCATTTCATGTTAGAGCCTCATCCCAAAATTGAGTACATTCATTTTTTTCCCGTCAAAATTCTACACACAATACCCCATAATGCCAATGTTTAAAAGTTTGAAATATTTGCAAGTGTATTTAATATAAAAACTAAGACATCATATGTCCAGATGTAGTCACAGCCTAAGCTCAGTACTTCATTTATGCAACTTTGGAAGTAATGACAACCTTGAGTCTTTTTGGATATGATGCCACACCTATCTTTGGGCAGTTTTGCGTATTCCTCCTTGCAGCACATCTCAAAGTCCATCAGGTTGGATGGGGAGCGTCAGTGCACAGTCGTTTTCATATCTCTCCAGAGATGTTCAATTGGATTTAAGTCTGGGCTCTGGTTGGGCCACTCAAGGACATTCACAGAGTTGTCCCGAAGCCACTCCTTTGTTGTCTGTGAGCTTTGGGTCCTGGTGGAGGGTAAGCAGTCGCCCCCAATTTGAGGTCCTGACCACTCTGGAGAAGGTTTTTATCTAGGATTTCTCTGTACCTTGCTTCATTCTTCTTTCAACTAGTTTCCCAGTTCCTACCGTTGAAAATCATCCATACTTCATGATACTGCCATGACCATGCTTCATTGCAGGGATGGTATTGGTCAGGTGATAATCCGTGCGTGGTTTCCTCCAAACGTGACACCTGTCATTCACGGCAATGAGTTAGGATTATTTTTTTTTTTTCTTTTTAGACTAGAGTATTATCTTTCTCACGGCCTGAGAGTCCTTCGGGTGCCGTTTGGCAAACTCCTGGCAGGCTACCATGTGCCATTTGCCATGGCTTTTGTCTGGCCACTCTAGCACAAAGGTCAGATTAGTGGGAGTGCTGTAGGTTGTCCTTCTGGAAGATTCTCCTCTCGCCACAGAGAAGCACTGGAGATCTGACATAGTGACCATTGGGACTTCTTGGTCACCTCCCTAGACTAAGGCCCTTCTCCTCAAAGTGCTCACTTTAGACGAGCTGCCAGCTCTAGGAAGAGTTATCCCGATTCGGAATTTCTTCCCTTTATGATTGATAGTTTATGATTGATGTGCTTATTGGAACCTTCAAAGCAGCAGAAATGTTTCTGTACCCTTCCCAAGATTTGCACCTTGATAAAATCCAGTCGTGGAGTTCTACAGACAATTCCTTTGACTTTCATGTATGATTTGTGCTGTGACATGTGCTTTAGGGCGTCATGGCTCAGAGGTAAAGTGGCCGTCTCCCAACCAAGAGATTGGGGATTCGATCGCCGGCCATTGTGACCATGTCAAAGTGTGTTTGAGCAAGAAACTGAAACCCCAGTTTATCCTGATCCTGGGTCATGAGTAAATAGATGAGGAAATTTTGTGACGCACTTTGAGTACCGAGGATAGAAAAGCTCTATACAAGTGACAGCCCACTGTCACCTGTGGGACCTTATGTAAGAGTTGTGTGCCTTCCTAAATTATGTGCAGTCAACTGAATTTACCACAGGTGGACTCCAATTAAATAACGGTTATCTTATCTTATCAATTAAGACGTAGGAACCTCTCAAGAATGATCAGTTGAAATACAATGCGCCTGAGCTCAATTTTGAGCTTTGTGTCAAAAGCTCTGAATACGTTCATGTGATTTCAGAGGGAGGTTTTTTGTTTTCAAAAACATTCAAAATTCAAAAACTTTTTTCCCCCCACATTGTCATTATGGTGTGCTCTGTGTATAAATTAGTAGGGAAAAAAAAGAGTGAATTCTATTGTGTAATATGGCCGTATCAAAATGTGGAAGAACTGATGTGCTGTGAATACTTGACGGATGCAGTGGATATAACATCCTTTCCTTTGTTATTCCGTGCTCTGTTTTCAACTCGTTCAGATGTTCTGTATTTGACTCTTTTTGTGTTTGTTGCAGCCCACACCAATAGGCCCTATCCCCAGTGATGCTCCCCTGCAGCCCAGCAGCAGGGACAAAGCACAACAGCAGACCAAAAACCAGGTGAGGTCATTAGCAATGTTACATAATCAACACACTCTTGCCAGTCCGCCAACCGACTGACCAACCAACCCAGTCATTCAAGTTCCTCTTCCTGATTATTCTCGCTGAATCCAACTGTAAGCAACTTCCTTGAGAAAATGGCTGCCACTCATTTCCACACACGAATGCAATGACAGTGATGTTAAATAGTGAGTCATTTGTTCCAAGTCTCCGCCAGACAGTTTACATTTACCTGCACAGTCATGAGTTGAATTTTGCTGCACTAGCTGTCAACCAAATCACTGTTTCGGTATTGACTTTATTTCTGATACCATGCCACTCTAAGCTTTGGTCATTGCATGCCTGTTTTGAAAATACAGACTGCATTGTTCATATCAGTATTGACAATACAGTATATGCTTAGTGTGTGACCGAGCGTGGACTCCCCCCCGCCATCCCCCCCATTTTACCAGCCATATCCAAGCCTTACCTTGTTGTTAGTCTTAGTAAAAGATAAATAGCTTAGAATGACTAATATACAAAACATTTCTGATAAACACAGATATGTATACAAGTATACAAGTCATTGTTTCCATGAAGGACACACGAGGTGTCTCATTTAGAATTTTATGGTCGGCGGCTTCTTACTATCAATTGCATCTCTTATTGCTCTCGATGAAACATTGTGACCTCTCACGCCCCACCGTCACTGGCATGCACATTGCCCATGGCTGTAAACTGTAATATCCTGATCCAGTACAGTTCAGCATTAAAATAGGCTAAGGGGAAGCACTACAAATTTTCTAACGGCACTTTGTAAATTGACAGAACAGCCTCATCATACATAGCTGTGTCTATTAAACATTCAGTGCCAGTAGGTTTGATCAAGGCTGTTTTTCTTTTACTCCTGCATGACTTGTGTTGATCTGTGCTTCATATAAATTTTGCTTCCCTCTTCTCCTCTATTTAACATTGTATGTCTTAACAAGCCTGCTTCTGCTTGGGAGATGTCTTCTGTAATTGTTTTGTTTCTTTTTGTTTTCCTTTCTTTTGTTTTTACTCACCTACCCCACCTCTTCCTTGTCCCTTCTCTCCCTCACTACTCTACCCTCACCCCCACTCCCACCACATTGATCCCCTCACTTCCTTGCCCCTTCACCACCACCTGCGTCTTCAACCTTTTTTTTTTTTTGCAATTGCATCAAGTCGCCTGAGCCAAAAGGAAGTGAGTCTCAGCCCACCCCTGTGACCAATAAGGAGACTTTGGGGTCGCACCTCACAGCTGAGCGGCTGGGGGGCTCTGTCCAGGTACTGCTGCTAATGCTGCTGCTTGGATGGCTAGTGCATGAAGCTGTATGGTTACGTGTGCCGGTGCTGTCATCCCTCACACACTTCACGCTGCCTGTGCTCTTTCCAACCCTCTGCTGTGTGCGTTCGTTCAACTGGCTGAATCCCTGTGCGTCCGTTCTGTTTGCTCACAGCGGCAGTTTGCTTCATCTGCTAATTGCCTGTTACGTGAGGGGGCGTGCAGAGGTGACATATAGCAGCAACTGTCATGACATGATGGTTCGGTTAGCTCAATGAGGGAGCTTTATATATTTGTACAATAAATCAATTATTTTCCCTCGCAGCAATTTACAATTCCATTGCCATTTCCCATATTTGCTTGGAATAAGTATTTGGTAGAGCTCCTGAAATCAGAAGCCTTCATTGTTAATGCTGCAACTCAATTATGCCACCCAGTGTTCGGCCAATAGTACTGCAGCTCATAAGCTTCCATGAAGTTGCTTTAGTTGGAGCGCTCCCAAGTGACTGCACAATTTGATCCGCTCAAAGATGGCTGGCACACAGATACAGTATGAATATGGGTCTTTGCATTCTCGCCCTACTCTCTCATGTGTGAGTGTTTTTTGAGCTCTTTGGTCTCTTTGTTTCCAGGTGATGAGCTCAACAAATGGCGAGCTGAACACTGATGATCCCACAGCTGGACACTCCAATGCTCCCATCACTGCTCCCACCGAGGTTGAAGTGGCCGACGAAACCAAGTATGAGACCTACAGTGCCTTTCTTTTTTTTAATTTTTCTTTTGGGGTGGGGGGGCGGAGGAGGTGGGTGAGCCACCCACCATTTTTTGTGGGAAACACTATTTGAGGTATATCCCTGTTTATCATGAAATTGTTGTTGTTTAAATTGGCATATATAGTCACCCAGTTGTAGCCAAAATGTTAATTTCTATCGATACTCCCCCTGCTAGAAGGAACATGGCAATGTAACCTGGTCAGCCACACTCACAAAATGGATGTGGAGACCAAGCCCTTCACCGCAGCTGGGGCTTGATTCAAAATGAACTGTCCAATCAAATTTGTTTACTTGCTGTGACGTATCCATCGTGAACAACGTCACTCTTTGGCTGCCAAAGTCCATCCTCATATAACATTCAGAATGGCGTGAGGGAGAGATGCTAGTTTTTTTTTTTTTTTTTCATTCAGCATTATATTCAGTTTTAAATGACCAGAAACACACATAGTCATGGAAGACCTAGAAGCTGGCAGTATTTATTTGAAAAGATGATGTGGAGGTTTTTTTCAACATCACGTCCGCTCTTCGCTGTCTGTTTGCTCTGGTTTGCCATGCCTCAGAAATGCGCTTGATGCGACTACACACCAGACTCAATTGCTTGTCCAGCGATGAGTCTGGATTTACAGTCTAGAAAAAAATAAGTTAACAGAAAAACAAAATACAGATACAATCTTTTAAAAACAGCAACATTACACGTCTAATAACCCTACAACAGTGCTTCTTTGTATGAGGATATTACCAGATTTACAGTAGAATTTGCAGTGGCTCAGGTGGGTAGACAGTAAATAGTATGAGATATTATATGGGAGAACATGTACATTTGTGCAGCTTCTGTCGACATTTGATTTCTAAGGTGCCTGAAGGGTGATTTTGTGACTTTGACTCACTTTACCAACATGAAAAGTGAGACTGATATGGAAATGGTTGAGCAGTGGAAGTGATGACCTCGTAAGTAGGGTAGAGGCTTGGATATAATATATTAATATAATCTGATTATCATAGATGCAATAAGGATAATAGCCAAACCAATAATTGTGAATCTCCTTCCCCAACAAAGAAATGTGTCATAATATCGAGACTGACCTGAGAGAGAGAGCATGGTGCCACAGGACATCCAAAAGGGAAAAAAAAAAAATACAAGAAGCAATAATAGTAATAGACAAAGACAACCCGAAGGAGTCAACTGTTGACTTGGACTAGCATTTGGAGGGAGGGGATCAATATATGAGTAGACATTGAACCTGTTTGATATTGACCACTGTTAACCCTGGCGGGCTTCCAAGCAGACTGAGGAGGAAAGATTTCTCTCACACCAAATCACAGGATAAAAGGTCAGGATCGTCTTCGAAAGATGTCAGACAATCAGGTCTTAAAAGTGGTCCAATTATTGGTACGTGTGCGCCCCATTCTTGATTAATTATGGCAGTGCCCCCCCCCCCCCAGCTATTGTATACACAAGAGGGTTTGTTTTTAACAAAAATGTCTCATCTGTTTATCCTCCAGGTGCTGTTGTTTCTTCAAAAGGAGAAAGAGGAAAGCCCTCCAGAGGCATAAGTGAAGGAAGCGATTGGAGAGAACTTGAAACCTTGTTATCACTGTCAAGTTTTAAATGGAAGCAACTACACAGAGCCCTCCCTGTCCTTATTTCTCTGCCCAGATTCCCCCTCACCTCTTTACCCCCTCACTTTACTTCCTCCTCACTCTCCACCGTCCCTGCCCCTGCTTCTATCTTTCTCGTTCTCAGTGCTCCCTGGCTGCTGGCGTGTTCAAGGAATGTTGCAGTCATACTGACTCACAACAGACTCTGATTCCTTGATCAGCAGAAAAAAAAACTCGCCTGCATTACAAAGAGGGAGGGGATTGGGGGGCTTAAGGAAAAAATGTTTTAAAAAGCTGTAACAATGAAACTGTGGCGTGAATATGAAAAAAAGATACTGTTTGAAACAGTTGTTGTATTCTAGATTCCATAAAGGTTTGTTGTTCCAACAGTGAAACAGCTGTTGATCAGGGGGAACCATCAGAATTCTGCTCCTTAAGAAACTTTTTATTGCTTTCCTTTTCTTCCTTTGGTGTGTGTTTTGGGATCAAAGTAAAGAGGAAAGGTGAAAATATGATCATGTTAATTCTGAGAGACAGGAAGCTTTTCATCTATAACAGAATTTGGAGGATTTTTATGTTTTGTTTTCTTCTTTTTTTGTAATTGGATCCTCATTTTTCAAAGTCAAATCCCTGCGTTGAAGACTTATTTTTATGTTATAGTGTTCTGGAGTTCCATTTTTTTCCCCCTTTCCTCTGGCTTTCTTTTTGTCTGTCGACGTGGACTTTGTAGCACAGTCACTGGCCTCAGGTACTGTGGAAGATCGAGAGAAACAGATATTAAGCTCTCTTACTATTATTGCACTTTTGGAAACATCAGAAAACAATTACAGTGGAAACTAGGTTTGGAATTAACAATTACGAAAACAAAACTTAATAAAGACTGATCTAGGAAGAGTCCTTCACGACGCTTATATCTGAGTTATGGCCGAAAATGCTGATTTTACGTTGGGGAAGATGTCTTTCAACTTTTATTTCTTACATCAGAATAATTTACCAGGAAATCATAGTTTGTGCCTTTCTAAGTAAAATGTTTAAAGCTCAACAAGTGTCCCGCCATGACATTTTATCCCAAATGTTTACAGGATTACTGTGTCAATGTGTGAATGCCTGTGTGTTTATCTGCACAGACTTGCAGTTATTGTGGAAGTGAAGCATGGTCAATGAACTTGCACGTCACGATCACTACGCAGTATAGATTTTGCGCTCTAGCAGGACTATCACCACATCAGTGAAGTGGTGTGTTGTGTGATTGCAACATTGTACAAACAGTCTTGGTGCACTTATGTGCAATTCACATGTTCAAGTTTCTTAGCTGCAGATGAAGAAAACTTGACCTTTTTTTTTTTTTTTTGGTTTAGAATAAAACAATTGGGGAATTATTGGCCGCTGCTTTCAAAATGCAGTTTCATTTCAGTTTATCCTTTGTCTTAGCTAAATGTACACATAGGTGACAATAAAAAATTATGCGTGGATTGAGAGGAGAAAGAAAATGAACATGCCAGGTGGCCAGACGCGATGTTGGACGTGTAAAAGATGGGTCATGTGCGCGTGCGTATGCGCGAATTCGTCACCTGATCTCAGCCCATTTATCACTTTTTGGAGAGACTTTGGACCTACAAAACAAGACAGCAAATTTCCACCATGTTCTCATCACAACAGCAAGGGAAGGCAACATAGGAAGGAAGTATAGGACATACAATAACTTTAAGTACAGCTGCACAAGCTAAAGGTATGTATGGCATTTGTCTGCCATTACGAAGGTACAATTTGGTTTCGATTGACACAGAGGTATTTAACAGTTTATTGTGGTTTGTGGTCGTGCAAAACTACACTATCAGAGTGCTTCTAAAGCTACCCCCCCCCCAAAAAAAAATGGGAAACGATGCAAAGCAGTATTGAAAATTCCAACCTCTGCAGCACAAAAGGAATAGGCTTTCACTATTCTATGACATGTTTTTCCACATGAAGTCAATGCAGGAGGATATCCGGTGGGATGTGACTGCAAACTTTTTTCGTGTGTGAGGGAGGGGGTACTGCCCCTCGGAGAAAGTTTCCACTCAATATGCACCTGGGATTTTTTTCTTTTGTTCGGGTTGTTTGTCTTAAAATTGTCACTTACACTTGTATGGACGGATTGCTGTGTTTTGGGATATTAAGCAGTATCGTATGCCAACGTGTGCGTCGTGCAGCTGTTTCGACGGAAGTTGGGGTACACGTTGGCGTCAGAAGAGCACGTTGGACTTCATTTCCCGCCATGCAATTGACCGTCATCTTCCGAAACACTTCGTTTGCACTTTTTTTGGAGGCTTTGTTTAGACAAACATGGACATTGATTGTCTTTCAAGTGTTCTGCTGCTGTGTCCTTTTGAGTTGCTTCTGTTTTGAGATGAGTTGAACTTGTCTCGTTACGACTCAGTGATTCGAATGGAGAAGTGGAACGACGACAAGCTTGTTAAAAAAAAGACACGAAAACGGAAGTTTGGAGCCAGCGCTGAAAACGCGAACAACATAATTGAGACTTGAATGGCAAGTTTCACCGGGTGATTGTTTTTTGCTCAGTCAGCAGCTGGAGTTCTCTGTGCTTTGTCCGGAAAAGAAAGGAAGTACTTTTGGTCACGAGTGAAAGGAACCCAGAGCGTGATTATACATGTTTGCACTGCCTTAAAGCGTTTCTAAGCAAAGGTCTATTTATCATTTCGATTCCTAGGAGGTGGAGGATCGAAACGTGACCCTGAAAGCTCCACCTCAGTGTCTGATGTAGCGCTTCAAGAATCCCTTGGCCTTTTTTAAGTGTTACAACCATTGATCTCGGATTAGTTTTCGCGAGGTGGGGACCACTGTGTCATAATCCCTAACGATGAATTGATTAGATGCTTAACGCCGCAGATTTTCCTGAAAGCGTAGCAAGGTGGATTGTACGTGTTCCTGATTTTAGTGTAAGTATTGTATATTTGTAAATACGACAAGGACATATCTCTAAATTGTAAATAAAGACACTTTAATCACCCGTCCAAGTCATGGAGCCGTGTGACCCGGTCGAGAGGGAGATAAGGACCTTGTCGCTCTGCCGGCGTTTGTGTTACGCCGCCGGGCATTTTCTCAATGATTTGTGTGCCTCGATGTGGTTCACCTACCTGCTGGTCTACCTGCACTCGGTCCTGGGCCTCCGGAGCACCTTTGCCGGCGTGCTGCTGCTCATCGGACAGGTGGCTGATGGAGTGTGCACTCCGATCATTGGATTTGAATCCGACAGAACTCCCGGCCTGAGACACGGCAAGAGAAAAAGCTGGCATTTGTTGGGTGAGTAATGCGAGCGTTTGTTTTAGTCTACGCAAAGGGACGAGAACACTGGGATTTGGTTGTCGATTGAAATGTAACCGCAGGTGGCAAGAGTACGTGCGATCATTATTTAAGTACAAGTAGAGAAGGTTGTGGCGGGAGAAGTCGCGAGTCCTAATTAAAATGCTTTACTTAGGTAAAAGTACAGCCCAAACCACTATTTAACGCTCCCATGCACGAATTGTGACAACTTCAGGCAGGACTTTTTTTACCCCTTGTTTTTATTACTCTTAAAAGCATTAAATGCATATATTTTTTTCCTAAAAGTGTCAGCTGGTCGAAACTCAACTCATCTTTAATTATAGAGCACTATAAAAAGAAAACCACAGCTGTAAGAAAATGCCGCGCATATGATCGAACACAAAACACTATAAATAAAATATTAAAATAAATATCTAAAATATTATTTTACAATTCGTGGCATTTAAAACACACAACTGCAACAAAGTGCTGTACATAAGATCAAGCATAAAACAGTAATACATTATCAAACTATAGAATACATTCAGTTCTAATTAAAATATTCAAGATCTTTTCATATTTGCATTTGGGATACAGGCGGTCATGAGTTTCATTCCCTCTGATTGCAGTCTACAATGGCCACATATGGCCTGCTTCTGCACTCACAGTGGCCTATCAATACTTCATTCATACACCCTGAACTAGTAGGGCACTCATTGGCAAACAACCATTCACACTCACAATCACACCTTAGGACAATTTAGAGTGACCAATTAACATACCGTGCATCTTTTTGGAATGTGGGATGAAGCTGGAGTACCCGGAGAAAACCCATGGAGGCACGGGAGAACATGCAAATTCCACACAGGAAGGCTGAGGCCAGAATCGAACCCATGACCTGTGCATTTTGAGGCGGATCTGCTACACATATTTTTGTCCTTACTTACAGTAAAATGCCATTTTCATCATACATCTCCTTAGGAAGCGTGCCACCTTATGTGGCCCCGCCTCCCATAGCACTGGCGAAAAATGGTTGCGCCCTCAATCGTTTCAATGGCCCATCATTGCGCTACATGTTTTGCCGTGATGGAAAGGCACCTTGATTTAAAAAAAAAAAAAAAAAAAAAAAATTAAAAATCCTCACCAAAATGTCAGAAAAGCCCATCCAATCGGAGAACGGTTGTCGGAGCAATTTGTTGCTATTTTGAGGATTTTCTTTTACAGGTAACTGCATAAGGAATTTAAAATGCCATTTTCATCATACATCTCCTTAAGAAGCGTGCCATCTTATGTGTCCTCTGCGGTGTCACCAAAATGTCAGAAAACACCACCCAATAGGAGAGGGGTTGTCGGAGCGATTTGTTGCTATTTTGAGGATTTTCTTTTGCAGGTAACTGCATAAGGAATATGGAAGAAGCCTTAGGAAATGCAGTGTCTCAGTGTCCCACGATTTGGGACACACGACAGATGACATACAGTGACATGTTTAACAATACACTGCTCAGCCTGAAATATACCTCAAAGTGGTCTTTATTTCACTGTAGTTGACGAGCAAGATCAAACTCTCCCAAGTTCCTGCCGAGCCATTTGTAAAAGGATGCACCCATTCCCTTTTCTGCTGCTGGTCTTCTCCTCCCTATTCTTAAAATGAGCATGACCAGGGCTTTCTTTTTCAACAGTGAAGGATACATCTTGGCAAGATGCTGTCTACTTCTCATCTAAACCAGCAGCAAAAGTCTCATTGCTTATTTCCTGCTAGGCTGCTAGTCAGCACTTACAAATATGGGCACACTTCCAACCAGGGTACCATCGTCTTTCCTCCCTGCCATGCAAGCCTTTTACACTTAGAGAGTGCAGTGTCAAAAGAGCTTAACTTGACTTGGAGGGTACTGTATGTACTCAACAATCCAGTAGGCCAATTGTGTCCAACTGTTTTTTGTCACAGGTCACATCGAAATTCTGGTTTCCCTCAGAGGGCTGTTATGAGTGAAAGCCATTTAATTTATCTTCCTATTCTCCTTTCGGCACGTCCCTATTCAGGCGTCGCCATAGCGAGTCAGTAATTTCCAACTGCCCCTGTAAACCGTCCTACCAACTCGCATGGTCGTCTCGGCAAAAGTTTTACGCCGGATGCCATTCCTGACGCAACCCTCCCCATTTCTCTGGGCTTGGGACCGGCACTGGGGAACAGTGCACCCCCAGGGGAGGGCACTGCTCCCCAGCGGCTGGGTTGAAAGCCATTTAATTTATATTAATACAAAAATATATTGTACACAATTGTCCCTGCAATTAATTATGTCCTGTGTATTGTTAACAACTAATTGAATGAGAAATAAGAAGTTATCAATAATTGTAAGAAAAAAAAGGTTGGCAAAATTCTGACTTTAAAGTCAGAATTCTGACTTTAATCTCAGAATTCTGACTTTAAAGTGAGAATTCTGACTTTAATCTCAGAATTCTGACTTTAAAGTCAGAATTTATAATAAAGTCAGAACTTTAATCTCAGAATTCAGTCAGAAAGAGAATAAAGAATTCTGACTTTATTCTCTTTCTGACTGAATTCTGAGATTAAAGTTCTGAATAAAGTCAGAATTCTGACTTTAAAGTCAGAATTCTGAGATTAAAGTCAGAAATCTGAGAATAAAATCAGAATTCTCACTTTAAAGTGAGAATTTTGCCAACCTTGTTTTTTTGTTTTCTTCATTGGCCCTAATCCTCTTCTGTATAATCCTCTTCCGTATGATTGATTTATTTTAAAGGATAAAGATATTCGTACTGTCTGTTCAGTGAAGAAAAATCACAATTTTGGTTTAGGTTTTCTGTCAAAATGAAAATAATTAACGGTAAGTCATTTTGCAATAAACAAAGTGGACACTAAAGTGATGTGGTGGGCTTCTCCTGATTTTTTTTATTTTTTATTTTTTGAGGAGGGGCACAATGAAAAAAAAAAGCATTTATCGTTGTCCTTACACAGTGGTCGTACTGAGAAGGAAAAAACATAAAGCTAGTAAACGTCAGCTCAGGAGTTTTGCCATCAAAAGCTTTGTGAAAGTTGTCAACTAACAAAAAAACATGGTTAATGTTGATGACAACAGATGCACCCTATTTGTATCATGGGTTTTTTGTTGTTGTTTTTTTTCTCCAGATTAGATCGAGCATTTTTCAGTGTCAGAAAGTATTTGTTTTTAGGCTGTCATAAGACCCAATGCATTTGCCGTGAATCATTCTTGTCACCAACATCAAGCAATTCTCTTAAAGGCCATCAAGAGAGAATATTGTGCTTCACTGTTGTTAACACTCCCTGATCTCTGTTACTTCGTGTTGCTTTTTTTATTCGTCCTAAATATTCTAGTCAGTCAATGAATCAAAATGTCCTCCATAGTTGACCGTCTGTTAACAATCTCTTTATATCATGTCACCATCCGTAGAGGTTACCAAAAAAAAGTAACAAACCTCCTTTCATGAAATCAGGAGCAGTGTTTTTCAAATGTAGGGAGTAAAATTAAAGAAATGTCAGAAAAATGAAATACTAAAATAAAGTACAGGTACCCGAAAACTCTACTTGATGAGAGGAGAGTATTTGTATGGCCTGATATTTACTTTTTAAAATATGTTTTTCAAAGGACTGCTGTGGAAAAAAAGGTAGTTTGGACCGATGGTTCTCAAACTGAGCTTCGGGGACCTGTGAGGGTCCTTGAGCTGTAGGTTGGGGCTAAGCAAAATAAATAGCATTATATCTTATGATTAAAAAAAGAAGTGCACACCAACATGAAGGTGAAGCTCTCTAAATATTATGACACATCACATATATCTGACATCCTTAGATTAATAAAGTCTTTTTTGGTTTTGTATTTTTAGAACAAAAGACATATTGTAGGAATAAGTCTTTTTTTTTCCGGAATAAAAGGCTTAATATTAAAGAATAAAGTTGTTTTCTTGTTAAAACGGGAGTTCCCCCCCCCCCCGTTAGACATTCACTTTAGTATTATATCATGTGACGTTTTGGAAAAATAAATACTTTGTTTTTGCCAATATTGCCTCTTTTTTTTCCTTGAAAAAAATAATATACATTTTATTTCCTCCAGAAGATGAATTTGTCATTGTTAACTTCAATTCCTATTGAGCGTATATAATAGTTATATGTGATTGGCGTTAAGAATATGGGGTTGTTTTTTTTTTTTTTTTGGTCCTTGGGGGGAAAAAAAAAATCATCCAAGGTACATGGTCCTTGGAGCCAAAAAGTTAGAGAACCCCTCCTTCGTTTAGTCAAGATCAGCTCTGATGATGACCTATCATTTTTACATACTGCTGTAAATCCAGTGTAATCATATGGTCGAAAAATACACTCAAACTTGTTGTTGAATACAACCTCCTCCAAGTCCTGCTACGGACGAGAAATCATGTCGGAAAGGGGCGAGTTAGTCTACATACTGATTACCTTTTAACGTGGCCTCGAGCTGTGTTGTGTCGATAAAAGAAAAACGGACAACCAAATTAAAATCTGCATATTCAACCCATTGATGTCAACTTTGTTTGAGACTGAATTTATTTAATTGTACAATTCGCGGTGCTCCAATATTTGTCCAAAGCAAATGAAATTAAATGAGCTTGATATTGAAAATCCTTATATTACCAAATGCCTACATTTTTAGAACCTGTTTTACAAGGCTCGACAAATATTTTCAATTACGTCGGTGACACGACACGTTTCCCTTTTCGCCTCCCTCTGAGAAGTGTTTTTTGCCAAATCCAAACCTGTACTTGTAATGTTCTATTGGTATTGACTTCTCTTTGAAAAGGCATGTTGCACATTGTTTTCATTCTTCACCCTGAAAAAAAACAAAACTAAAAAGAGTATAATATTTGATGTACGTCTTGTGAAGACACTCATTTGAGCAAAAATTGAAGAAATGAAAAGATGTCAAATTTTGTGGATCACGGTCTCTAATAATAAATGACTTGCTTTGGGTTCAATAGCTGCATGAATATTGTCCTCAAATGCCCAAACTGCTGCTGGCGGGTTAGCGAGCTTGCCCCAAAAGCACAATTGCGAGAAACAAGAAGTAAGGTGTCTCAATGTGATGTAGTTATCTTATGAAATCACCATGGGACACTAATGGATGGTTGTTTTCTTGATCATACAGTCAGATGACTCATCTTTGTGCAGCACATGACATTTTCCTAGATACAATCCCTTAACGCTAAAGTAAAACCCGACGCCAAAGGTTCACATCTTGCATAGCAAGGGATTGTATTGTATTGAAAAGAAAAAAAAAACCTAGATGTGAATGTACCTTTCACTGACAATGACAATTAAATCAGTTTTTATTCTGATGAAACCATCTCTTCCAACAATTCTGCACTTCTCCCCATTTCCAGGAACCATCTGTGTTATCCTGTCTTTTCCCTTCATTTTCAACCCCTGCCTGGCCTGCTCGACAAGCACCCCACAATGGGCCGAGGTCATCTACTTCGCCCCTCTCATCGTCATCTTCCAGTTTGGCTGGGCGGCCACTCAGATTTCACATCTCGCCCTCATTCCAGAGCTGGTGGCCAGTGAGAGTGCAAAGGTGGAACTCACTGCGTACAGGTGGGCTTATGACATCATCACGGATGCCCTAAAGGCAGACCAGCTCACCTAGTGGGCGAGAGAGGCAAATGCTGAGGGTGCCGAAAATCGGGTGAAAGTTCTCCTGCAATGTAATTAGGCGCTGTGTGTTACCTGTGTTGAATTTCTAGAATTAGGATGTGCTAGTCGTAAATGAAAAGTATTCGGTTGTTGAGTACAATTTGGAAAAATCATTTTTTTCGTAAAATCTGTCATATTAAAGAGCAGCAAGAACATCTAGAAACATTAATTTATTTAATGTCTAACTAAATAGTTAAAACAGTGACAGCCTCGTTTGTTGGGCAGAAAAGTGAAAGGAGTAAATGTAAGGTTGGCGCTTGGTCATAAAAATTCAAACTTTGTACATCATGTTTGCATGCCACTTTTTTACAATAACGTTTTCTCGTGTCATTTTTGCAGATTTTTCTCAAAATCAAATGCAATTGTACTTCAGTGCACCTTATTGTCAGTGACAAATGTGAGGAATGAAACATCTTGATAATCTATCAAACTGCTCAAATAAAAACGGACAAAAGGAAAATGTTGCTTGATCTTAGTCAAATCCCAATAAAATCTTCTGTGGATGAATGACTCTTTCCAATGGGGAAGCTGAGCATCTTTGCAATAACGTAACAACTGACTCTGACAGCTAACATAGAATAAAATGTAAATACTTTTGCAGGGGGTGGGGGGGATTTATTGATGTGACCCTAAAGAACTTTGTAAAGATGTCAAAATGACCAAAACTGCCCAAAATGGGAGCAAGAGAGGTCAAGTTGTTGCTCTTTTTGGTTTATCCAATTCGGTGCTGCAACAGCAAGTCACTTTCATGATTTGTTTTAACAATAACAATCCCGTCATGAAATAGAAAAACAAGTCCCACTTCCATATTTTTAATTGTGTGACGTTAACTTTTAAATTAAAGGCTATGTTAAAACTGATGTTGTTTGACTTTTGGAAGCGCATGCAAATCGTCGATGGAGGGGGGGGGGGGACCATATAAAATCTCGCCCAGGGCGCACATAGACTAGAAAAGGAGCATTACCAGTATAACAACTGCATGCAGTACTCCCCCCCCAAAAAAAAAGAAGTATGATGTATCCGGAGGGGAGAGAACATTTGTGGCAAACAGAAGTGGATTTATGTTCAGATTTCATTTCACTATTTGCGGTGGGCCTGTGGAACTGGTGGCATTTTGACTCTTGGGGATCAAAACCGCTAACCTTGACCTCTGACACACAGTTAGAGTAGGTGAAGACTCTGAACCACGGCTGTCAAGCTCAAGTGGCTCGCCACATCATTTTTATGTGGCCTACAAAAGCAAATCATATGCACTGACCTCTTGTCTCGTTCTAAAATACCAACATTGCAAATGTTCTTCACTTTCAAAAACGCTCACATATTTTTTGGCTCCCAATTTATAAATAAATGGAATACTTGAACAACTATTTTTTACTGGCCTCCGATTTCCAAACTAGTTATACATCAATTTGTTGCGTACGTATAACATGAGGCAATCATTACGGCCCTCTGAAGGAAAGCAGAACTACGATGAGGGTATGACACTGCTGCGCTAAACCATTTTACGCTGGTTGTGGCTTTTAAAATTTAGAAAGATGCCCACGCCAGCACAATCTTACGAGATCAGCTGAACTTTATTTGGGGTTAATCATTCACTTTATTTGTGGTCAGGTGTGCTTTTATTTCCATTTAACCTTTCAGCATGACCGGTGACTATGAGACAATCGCATTGATTTACTCTTTTAACTCATTCACTCCCAAAGACATATTTGTCTTTTCAGACTTCACACATTCAATCCCTGAAAGTCAATTAAAAAAAAAAAATTATACGGGTCTGAAAATGGCTGGTACTGAATGAGATAAGAAAGCCGATGTATCATTCAGAATTTTAGTTTGATCAGCATTTCGTAAAAATCCACCGCAAACCAGAAAAGCTCACATGAAGAAATGTTCATTTTATTGATATAGCAGCACTTACTCATTCCACATTGTGTTCCCTTTCTTAGTTTGCCAGTTTACGTGACTATTTCGTCATGTGTGGATACGTGTCATGAGACAAAAGTTGACAAAAAAAGAATCCGGTGTCTTTTAGTCATTCAGTTCTTTCTTGTTTGGGAGGAACTTGAAGTGTCTGATGTCAATGTCATGGGGCTTTCTATAATATTGGCAAAAAATATACATACATACGTATTAGATGTGATGTCAATATATCGGTTTTAAAGCTGAAGAAGTAAGTCACTTGAATGTATTGCTGTGCCTCTTTGACAGGTATGCCTTCAGTGTGATGGCCAACATCATCGTGTACACGGTGGCCTTTCTGCTCTTTCACTTCCTGGCCCAAGAGGACTTCACCGACAACCTGGGCAAGGAAGACATTCCTCTGTTTAGGGTAAGATTGGAGTGGCGTTCCAGTGTGCTTTTCATAGGTGCAGGATGGACATTTTTGACTTCCCAGTCATCTGGAATGTAGCATTGTCTGTCGTCATAGTCAACTGAGCGTGACAGTTTTTTTTTTTCTTTCATTGCTCAGCCCCAAGTGATGTGCGCCATGAATTCTGCTTAGCCACAAGTAGTCAGACAAATATGATGTTACCGGGGAAAACAATGTTATGAATTCCGTTGATCCGCTCTGCTATTAGCTAGTGAGTTTAACTTTTTCGAAAATGTTTTTCATTACATTAAAGAAAAAAAAAACGGGTATATTGACATGAAAATATAAAATTTGAATGAAAAGCAGCAGCGAGAATAAATGATATTTTCTGCTCCTTACCACAGGAAAATAATTACATTTCACTTTAAAATGTCCATTTACTGTAGCCTCTCTGTTAAAAAAAAAAAAAAAAGCACCTGTCTTCTAAATAATTTTCAACCTATTCTGCAGATGACTGTCTTAATAATTTCATAATTATTAAAAACAAGTTAAACTGGAACTAAATCAGTGAGTCAACACAGAAATTCAAATGTCCAGCTAATATTTAGACTATAGCATACACAGCATATACATACATACATACATATGATTGCAACTTTGTGTTTGTCATATGTATTTTTTTCTTTTTAAAGAAAAACAGCCCTCGGTTAAGTTTTTTTGTAACATGCTTTAATAACTGCTGCTGTATTTCGCCATTATCAAAAATAAAGCTATTTTGTGAAAAATTAAAACACTGGTTGAAAATAACCCTTTCAGCAACTCATAGTTTACAAAGGGTAAAATTCATGAAATCAAAGAACAGAAGTTCTTACGATTTCATCCAAAAATGTCTGGTTCACTTCCTCTTTTTTTTTTTTTTTTTAAGAATCAGAATTGAATCAAAGGACTGGAATCGTCCAAATTCAGTCAATCCCATCCGAATATCTTTTTTTTTTCCAGCTTCAACCTTCAATAAATAGTCACATTTTCTCAGTTTTGCCAATTTGCGATGAGCACCACTTCACATATTTAAATCTTCATCTCACGTCGCTTGCTGGAACTAGTGCACACCGAGTGATTTTCGAGCAAAGTGACAGATTCAGTGATGGCAGGTTTACGTGAAATGGCACAAAGTGGATTATGGTCAGTCAAAAGTAAAGTTAATGGAGTCACACCAAAACCAACATAGACCTCGAAGTGCTGTAAACCCAGATAAGACCTAAAGCCCCCTTTCAATAACCCAATAGTTTTATTAAATTTCTGTGGGACGAAACTAACAGGAAACTCTATCCCCTCATCATTTTGTTGCAAAAGCACAACCCCAACGCCAATTGTGTGGCATCTACCTGCAACTTTAAAGGCCGTCCAAAATGTTGGGCTACCAACAAAGGAGCAGAACACAGTAGAGCCTTAACTGCCTCAAAAGCCTCCTGACACCGGGTGGACCTGATGAGCTCTGCCTTATCCTTGAACAGATTGGTTAGGGGGGATACTACATGAGAAAAGTTTTCACAGAAAGCACGATAGTACACCGCCAGGCCCAGGAAGCGCATACGTTCTCCCTAATAGGAGATAGGTGTAGAAATTGCTTCTATTGGACAAACAAAACCCCTGACCTCCAACCAACAATACACAAAAAAGAACAAAATTGCCAAACTACAAACACCACCAAAATTAGTAGACAGGAAACTACTTTCCAAACACTTAACTTCGGACGAGCCTCCACCTTTCAAATGAGCGGATGCAAACAACAACATAGGCCAATTGAATGCTTATTTGCAAATAATGAGTTGCCCTAAACCCGGGATCGGCAACACGCGGCTCAAGAGCCGCATGCGGCTCTTTATCGCACCCTAGTGGCTCCCTGGAGCTTTGTCAAAAATGTTTGAAAATGGAAAAAGATGTTTTTGTTTCAATATGTTTTCTATAAGAGGAGAAACATTAACGTTTTCCAATGCTGTAAAAATGTGTCAAATAAAATAACATTTCAACATTTCGTCAATGAGGATTTGCGTCATCGCCTGCGACACCCACTCCCATGCCTCATTCATCTTCGCGGTCGTTATGGCTGTTTCTCATTACGGCATGCGTGTGTAAGTGTGTGTGTATGCGCGTGTGCGCTAACGGGTCGATCGTGGGAGGTTGGTTGAACGAAAAGTAGATCTTCCGTCAAAAACGTTTGGACACCCCTGCACTGCAGGATGAACTGCAGGGGGAAAAATCATTTAATCATGAATGCTTGTGTATTTGTAGCCAACTTAGTCATGTTAATAGTAGGCTAATATTGCTAATATAGATACATACAGCATATGTTGCCTTCATTATAAGGCTTTTAATTTTTTGCGGCTGCAGGCATATTTGTGGGGTTTTTTTTTTTGGTCCAAAGAAAATATGGCTCTTTCAACATTTTGGGTTGCCGACCCCTGCCCTAAACAATAAAAAGGTGTATGGGATGCGAGCGTGTAAATATCTGAAGTGTATGCAAAGTACATGCAGTAATGTGTGAATGCAGCAACCAAACAAAAGTTGTGTTCACTGAGGGCGGAGAGCCGGAAAGCGATAGATTAGGAGCACACATATCTAGTATGTAAGACAGATGTATGGAACGTCCCTCCCCGTGACATTCTGCACTTTTTCTAAATTTATTTGACATCATTTATCCAATTATTTCCCCATTCCCTGAGCCCAGTTTGAGAACCCCTGCATCAGAGCGCAAGTGGCGCTAGTGGTGTAGTGCAGTGCCACCCCAAGTCTTCACGGGGTGGCACCTCGGCTTGACGTCGTGCTGCCTGGTACTGGTAGTGCTTAAGTGCTGTTGAAAATTAAGGGATGGCATGAGCCAGTCACTGTCGGTGCTGTCGTAAAAAGTAAAAAAAAAAAAGTTGTAGCAATGCTTAAGATATTCATTGTACATGCACCTTCTGTCACACTTCCTATGTTTACCTGAGCTCTCCTCTGCACAACAGATACTGGCTCTCGCTCTGCTGGGTGTTGGAGCAGTGTTCTCCTTCATATTTCACATTGGCATCAAGGAGAAGTCAGGAGACGATCCACTGCTCGCACCTTCTCCAGATGAGGATGCGCCGCGTGTTCGAGTGTTGCAGTGGCAGCACTGGCTTAAAGAGCCTTCGTTCTACCAGGTGACAGCCCCTTCACTAATACTTGCAAGTAGCGCAATGCTAAATTACACATTTCATTACAATGATACTTTTTATATATTAATCAAGTTTCCTGTTTTATTAGCTTAAACATATTTCTGGGCAGCACAGTTGTCAATTGGTCACAAGGTCTCTTTCGCAATTCTGTCGTTCAAGGCCGTTGTTGGAGTCTGCATTGTCTATTGTAGTGATTCCCAATCAGTATACCGGGCACATTAGTGTGCCGTGGGAGCTTTTTGTGCCGCGGGAAAATTATTTATTCACAACAAATAATGTATCTTTGTCCATCTACCTATGCCAGCAATTTATAGTGACAGAAAGAGCCAATAAATGATCTTCTATTAGATGGAAAAAAGTATGAAATTGACATATGTATCGTCTTTTTGTGACAATGTTGTTTGGTGGTGTGCCGTGGAGATTTTTCGAACTTAAAATATGTGCCTTGGCTCAGAAAAGGTTGGGAAACACTGGTCTATTGCATCGTTTATTTTCCCCATGACGTCAGCCTCAACGTCACCTCGGGCCAAACCACACCAACTGCATTTGACATCATAAGACAAGGGTGGGGCAGGGAGGTTATGATGATGACCCTAAGGGCCCATGATTGGCAGGTGCCCTCCAGTGACTCTCAACAGGCCAATCAAAATCTAAAAGTATGTTGTGGATCCTGATGGGCGGGTGTTTTAAAACATTTCTGATACCTCGCCCTGGCTCAGTATCAAATTTAGAATAGGATCGTTGGAGATAGGCACTCAGAAATGAATCACAAGAGACAAATCTGCTACTAACAAATTGCACGTTTATTAGCGCCACAGAATATGTCACACAATCATTCAATAACACAAGAGACAAATCTGCTACTAACAAATTGCACGTTTATTAGCGCCACAGAATATGTCACAGCATCATTGGATAGCACAAGAGACAAATCTGCTACTAACAAATTGCGCCACACTTGTTTCGTTATCAACTGGCGTTTCACAAACTATTATGCTGACCAACTCTTTCTCACGCAATTCTGTTATGTTGTCATGAGACCGGTCCTGGGAAACAGGAGCCATCTGGCCCTACCTATGAGAAATGAAGTCCGATGGCTCCTGTGAAACGGGAACTCGTTGACAACAACACGTTATACAGCATCTGCCTCGGCGTGTCATCGAATCAACATGTTATAAAACGGAGTATTTTGTGAGGAAAACAGCACATTTTGATCATTATCATATCAGCGGGTCAGAAACAGCTCGTAAAAAATACAGGGGGGTCCTCTGTTCACAAGGGATTTTATGTTACGAGTAGCGCGCAATGAACTAGAAAAGTGCAGCGGCTTAAGAAAAGGTGGTCACGCAGCACAGGAGTGCATGCTCAGTTATTGCCGCAACTGACTGTTTTTCATGTTTACTGTACAGCCTAGAAGTGTTTTCGGCCCAAATATTTACTGTGGTAATGACTTCACTACGATGGTTGGGTAGGTTAGTTATCGACTCTTAACACAAATTCAGGTTAAGTCACTGCTGTAGTGGAGCTCCCTTGTGAACTGAAAACCTGCATGCATGCATGTCGGGTCTGATTTGCCTTTCATTTTGTAAACGACATTAGTTTTACAGGCGTGCGTCAGAAACTTTATTTCTAATGGATCCTTTTAACGGTACATGCATTCGTAGTTAGTACGCCTCTCGACCACACAGAGATGTTCCAACACAGTACATATTATAAGAACTTACATAAAAGGATGAGATCACTGCCAAGGTATTATTTCAATTTTGCGGCCGTATTTTATACAATAGTGATTAATTTTACCATATGATGTACAGAATTGTCATCTTCGTCCTGCTTCTTATTCAAGTCCTCTGAAAGGCACATGTAAGCACGTGTAGTTAGTTTAAACATATATTCTACTGTACATGCAGTATGTTCTCAAATTTTGAACAAGAAATTTTATTTATTGGTCTTAACATCTTTAAAAGTGGGTCATGACTTAGTGACAATGAGAACATGGGTTTCTGTGTGATGACAGGTACCAAAATGACTAATACTGATTCAGAATACTGTATACATGAGTCAAAGCTGAAAGACTTGCAAGAAACCATGACTTATTCTGTTGTATGAATGGTAAATAGATGAATTTTGTGCCTTCTGCTCACTCATGGAAGAGCAACTTGTTCTGCCTTTCACTACCAGTCGATTGCATTATACAGTATATGAATAAAGATACATTTGTCATTTATAAGTAATCATTTTCAGACAAATGTTAGTGAAAGCAGATAATTTTCCTACACCTGTGATGGCACACTAAGTGACATGGCACCATGGATGGGGAATCACTGCCCTGGAAAATAGTCATTTCAATTGGAAGCTTTGAGGTTGAGGGTCCAAAGTAATTTTTTTCCCGTGGCCTAATGCCCTGGTGGCGCCCCTGTCACAAGGTCAAATGATCCTATTAAATGATTTTGTGCATTTAGTGCCAGTTCGTCCTCTGAATCGGGATGCAGGACAAAAGACCTTTTAAAAACCAAAACTGCAAATGCTTAACATACTGTTTAAAAAAAACGCCGCAAAGCTGACTAATTCTCATTCACTTTACTTTTCATCCAAGGTGGCCTTCCTCTACATGTGCACGAGACTCATTGTCAACCTGTCCCAGTCGTACATCTCTGTTTACCTCACTAACTCACTCTTGCTGCCAAAGGTAAGAGATTGCCTCACGTCAGCATGCGATTTCTGTCTGTTTTTCTCTAACGTGTACCTTGATGTCTCACAGAAATACATCGCCATCATTCCGCTTGTGATGTATGTCAGCGGCTTCGTTAGCTCGCTGACCATGAAGCCAATCAGCAAGTTTGTCGGCATCACTGTGAGTAGAATAACTTTGCAATCCGTTCAGTTGAATGTTTTTGTGTAATCAATATCTGACAAAATCATGACACGCCCCATTTTTGGTAAATATCGATATACACTGAAGCGAGGACATTTGGCTACGATGTAGGTTGAAATAGTCAGTGTGTACCTTCTAAATGTACTGTCCGGTGGAGTGTACTTACTTTTCCTGCATACGCCTTGTTGTTTGCAGCAGTTATAGATGAAACAGGACAGAATCAAAGTGTCCTTTCACCAGTGGGTCAGAGACGTCATGCTGAAACCGTGCGTGACGTCCCACACGTCTGCTATGAGCTAAATTTAAAAGTAAACGAGAAGCTGTCGCGTCCATTGACAAAAAAAAAAGAGATTGGTTCACTTCTTCTCCCCTACGCAAATCCGCTTCAATTCCAAGCGCCGACTCTCAGGTCCAAATACACATCCGTGCAACGCGCCGATGCTCCTCTCTCATCATTCCGAGCCCCACCAACCATCCATCCAATTGCACTAATGCAGACTGTCCAACAGCGCCGATATCTCCGCTGAACAAAATGGGGCCGTGAAGAATGCTGCCCATTACAGGCGCAAAAAAAAAACACAAGCACCTCGGAGCTGTCAACTGACGACAGTCAAATAGCACCGACATTCCCCCATCAAAATCAGTTCTGTTACATGCGTGCTGCCGAGAAGGCGCAACCAACAAGCGCAGATTCTGCTCCTTTGGCGAATGTCGTGGCCAAAACGCTAAAAAACGGTCCACAATGGGTCCACATGGAGCACAACAAACTCCATATGACAAAACAAAAGACAAAAATGACAAAAAAAAAGCAGAGCTCTTGAAGAGCACTTGCAGATGGCTGCCAACTACATCTTCAACGGGCACCAAAGTATTTTCATACATACGGTCGATGAGTTGGGTACTTTTGAAATCAACAAAACAAGGCTCAAAACTGAACAGTTAATTTATTTCACATAATTTATACAACAATTTGTATTTGTTTTTGCAGTAGTTTTGATAATGGTCTCTTGTGGTGACAGTCAACGATCATGTAATGAATGTATGATATTTTAGAGAGATACACTGTACTTTTCAGATCATGTATTTTGTCGGCCTGCTGCTGGTGATCAGCTTTGCCCTCTGGGTGCTTTTTGACAAGAACATGGGAGCTGAAAGCATCTATGGCGCAACTGTGCTGCTGGGAGCCGGCTCCGCTGTCATCCTGGTCATGTCCCTCTCCATGACCGCCAAACTCATCGGGGAGCAGACGGTAAGTGTGGGGAAGACGCGCCCGAAAACTGACACCCATGTCAGCTTGCGGAGACAGATAAGCAGAATTTGTTCTGCTGAGTCATGGCTGGGCTCTTGGGGGGGGGGTGAATAATGTTCTTCATAAACATTGTTTCCCAAACATCTATGACTTGAAGCCTAAATAAAAAATGTGATAAATATTATCATCAGGATCCCCCTGCTCTAAAAAAAAACAGCCAAGACCAGAATGGTTTTGTTGTATAGATTACGCTATCCAAGCCATATCATCAACTCTGGCATGGAAACAAGTGCTCAAAGCTATTCCCATCCTATTAAAATGATACCAAAATAATTCAGCCATTGCATTGATTATGTTAACTTGGATAATAACTCCACTTGTATGATGATTGAAGAACTCTTTATTTCGCAACCGCTCACCTTCACCAACTGTACGACAACTGAACTCTTCCCCCAACCGCGTGCTCTCATTCCCCCTCGTTGAGGCAGCACTGCCCCCTAGCAGTGTGGTATTGTAAAGGTTATTACTAAGAATAAAACAACAGATTAATCTTCCCCATAGTCAAGGAAATGTGATATAATGCCTCTCCTGTTGTCTCTGCAGTAGTGCATGCAAGTTGAACATTCTATATTCAATTCCTATGAGCATACTTTTGCACCCGTTCCATCTTCCCACACAGGGGGAAAAAAAAGATAAAAATCAGACATCTACTGCATCAATAGATTTCCTCGCACTGCGCTTTGCTGTAAGAGTGATGTCATGTCAAGTCTCTGAACCTTCACTTTGTGTGTGTGTGTGTGTGTGTGTATTCTTTGCAGCAAAGTGCAGCTTTTGTTTATGGAGCAATGAGCTTCACGGACAAGGTGGCCAATGGTGTGGGTATCATTATCATTCAGAGTATCAGACCGTGCAGGTGAGCATCACTGCGCCGCTCACATTGTTATTATGTTTATTGTATTTCATGGCATTTTGCTTTAGCGTTTTAAAAAACTTGTTCCCTTATTTCAATCAATTCATTTCAGATATGCAAACAGTGACAGTGATATAGCAAATGTATGTATGTAAAAAATAATAAATGAATAAATAAAAAGGGCCCTGCGATTGGCTGGCAACCGGTTCGGGGTGTCCCCCCCGCCTAGCCCGATGGCTGGGATAGGCTCCAGCACGCCCTGCAACCCTTGTGACGAAAAAGCGGATCAGAAAATGGATGGATGGATAAATAAAAAAGGTTTAGCATAGATTTAATCACCCTCCCCCCTATTGTGCCGTTTACTCAAATTCTGTCAGAGTCCATTCATGCACTCATTTTTAAAGGGCAAGTGTAGAATGTTTTTCAGTGTTTATTCATTTTAAAAACACAATTAATTTCAGTAGTATGCAAAAAAAAATAAAAAATCCTATCACATCCACATCCATTTTTTAGACCATTGTAGGTGACGTAAACACTAATTATATTACAAAGGGTGTGCCTCCCCCTCCAGGAGGCTGCCATGTTTGGCCGCCATATGTCTGCCACCAATATTCGAAGGAGACAAACTCAGCAAATGTACTTCCTCAACACATGACTGCAGCCTATGTTACATGTATCTGACGCATTTATTCCGTCATTTTGCTGAAGAAATTTGGCGGTAGGCTTGCGACATGGGGTCTCTCTGGGGCACTGTAGACTTTGAACTTAGGTCATTGCATTCTATTAGTTCACCACGAGATGGCACTAAATTCTGCGCCATGTCCACGTCCATTTAATACATAATACATTAATAAGTTATCCTCTTTAAGCATTTCTGTATAATAATACAGTACAGTATACAGTACGAAATAACTGATTACAATGACTTGAGTGTAATATTGCCAAAAGGCTTTGGCTGTGAATCCAAATGCTGTTTGTAATGAACAGAGTAATTGTATTCCATTTGTGGCAAATTTCGCACATCATATGAGAAGGGTCAACATTTAAACACATATTTGCAAAGAAAGAATACCATTATTGTAAGATTTGGTTTGCAAGCCACATCTTTTCCCCCCAGCTTGGACCCCTGTGGCTTAAACAATGACACAGCTCATTTTCTGAATTTTCCTGCTCCAAGAATTTTTATTGCCGGATTTATTGATTAATATTTGATGTTGACAATACCTCGCTCCATAATCACAGTCACAGGATTGCAGGTGAGGATGAATGTTAGCTTTCTCTGAGTAGTAGAAGCTGTTTTTTTAGCTCGCTGTTATTGCAGGCCCTGAGGATGAATTTAGTTATGTGCCAAATAAAGAACAAATTTAAAAATTGTCTTATTCTGATCATATACCTAACGGGGTTGCAGGAGGTAGAGTGAGACATTCACTCAAGGCTAACTATTTTATGAAAAGAGAACATTTGCGCTCTTCCATTCTTTTGGAAAACTGCTTGAGGATGTCAAGTCCAGCATGTCATATGATTCACTGCTCTCCTCTCCGACCATGCTAAAAAGCAGAGATGGACATTCCGTCCCTGTGACGGAACGGTCTGTCTGTCCTTCCGTCCCGGACGGACGCCCATTTCTTTGTGTTGTGTTGTTGTGCTTGTCACGCTTTAATATGATAACTTGTCACATCATTGTGTGAAACTTTTGTTAAAACATGAAAGCTATTTTATTTTATGACATTGAACTTTTTTTGGGGGGGGGGGGCGAGGCACCAATCCAGTTGTGTCCTATACGGGTGCATTCAATTGACCGAATTTTGCAGCAGTCACTTTACTGTAGCAAATGCAGCAGCAAAATGACACACACCGGTGGTGGATATGTGTATTCGAGATCAATGGATTGCTTATTGATGATTTTGAAATGGTTACTTTGGGAGGTATTCACTCGTCCTCACCTAAGGATGTTGATTGGGCAAGTGGCCTCAGAGATGCCCAACTGACTTATATCTGTTTTCCCCTCTTTTTCTTATCCACAGCACAGAGGCATGCTGCCCAGAGTGTATTTGGTTCTATCGTGACGTCATGGCAACCGTGACAGGAGGCGTGGGGTTGGCCGCCGCAGTTGGCCTGTTAACAATTCTCATCTGGCCGCTCAAGACGAGGAAATATGAATGATGGATGATGAGTGTCATCCCTAAATTGTGATTGTGAAAAGGAGAAAAAAATCCAATGGATGTTGAATGCATTGTATGCCCGACATCTTTATGGATACAATGGACACAATTCACTTTGCTTTATTTGTTGTTAAAATATATATTCAGTTTTGAACAGATTGGAAAGTTGAACCCCAACATAATGCATAGATATCGAACCTCATTTTTTATGTCTTGTTATTTACTTTCAAACAACCCCACGAACAGCGAACACTATACAATGTAATCCATTCAGGACACTAAACACATTGTTGTCGTGCAGTACTGGAGATTTTTTTGTTTGCTAAATGTTTTATACTATACAGCACATGTTTGATTATAGAAAGCACACGATTCCTTTGTCTGATGTGAAGTGTGTGGCATGTATTTTAAATTAAGTCAAATGATGGTCCCTTGTCAAAGAGTGGCACCGAAACCAGATTAAAAAATAGGAAGACAATCTCAACAATACAATCTCAGCGTGTGACTGAATTTCTAATTTTTCTGGCTCATTGTCTCCTGGAAAACCCCAAGAAATAACTACTCAAGTATTGTTTTCAGGTATCTGTATTTTACTGAATTTATGTTTGTGATGATTTTGTACATTTCTTGTAATGAAATTGGCAGTACTCAGCAACAATCCAATGAGTCTGCTGTGAGAAGGTAAATTTTATGAAGCGAGCTGGTAAAGTGACCAAACGTTGACCTTGTCCATGTGGTTTTGCTGACCATGAACAATGAAATTGGTCCATCTCTTCAAACAGTTCACACAGTTGGCTGGCTTCCACAGAGGCAATCGCCTCTGGTGTACATAATATTGTGGCGAATAGTGATTGTAACATGAGTACAAATTTCTAAAAAATTAAGTAGTTTTTATCATATTAGTATGTTTCCATTAATCACCCATCACTATACAGTATACAATTAGTCTTAAATTAATAAGCGACTGTCGTAAACTCGGGTGCCAAGGCTGACCCCTGGCGCTAGAACACATGCAGGGTGTTGTGCGGCTGGCCTCAGCACCGCGGACCTGCAGGAAAAGTAGCGGCACTCTGCTCCAGACGACTGAGTGAGACGCATGCAGGGTTCCGACGTGGAGTAATACTTTTTTTTTTTCTTTCTTCGAATGACCGTAACTTCAAGAGGTTATCTGTAAAGATAGCCCGACAAGAGTGAATTATTCTCATTTTTAGCCACAGCTTTAACTTGGAAGAGTTGTGACTGTAAGCAAGGACGGCCAGGTTTTTTGCCTCCGCCAGTGGTCCTCAGGTACGCGACGACACTAAATAGGTGCCAAATGTCGCTTTGAATTCTACCTCTTACGACCTCATTCAAGCTATTTAAAGTTGCTTTCCTCAGTCTTGAAGTATACACAATTAATCAGTTTGGTCAAAGAGGGGAGGCTGTCATCTTGACATTTGTGATTGTATAATGCAATTCTCGTTGACTGAATTGTTAATACATACTCCATCATTCCCCCTGGCACAAGTCCTTCTTACACTAACTAGTGTTCTTTGATTGAGAGCTCACGATGTTTCGATTTTAAATTAACAGTTTGTTTTGAAGAATAACCGTAGTGTGAATGCTCACGCCCAAGGAACACCTGACCTACCACAGTATATACTTCTTATTGATACGGTGTAACCCCTCATAAAAGAATTTGCCGAATCAATTGCAGTTATCTATTTTTTGGGGCTGTGTGTTTCGATAGAAAGTCTTGGTTGAGTCCTGTCATTATGGCAGTGGGTCACAGTCCAAAAGAGGTGACGGGAGACGTGACAAACCGTACGAGTGAAATTCCATCAGTGGTGGCAGCAAATGAGTCATTCGATTGTAGTGTGGCTCAGGCTAAAGTTGCTTGGCGTCTGACCAGACCTGACCACGAAACACAAATGCCACTCAGCTACTGCTCGGGCCAGTCTTATCGTTGTGGTGACTCTCATTCCATACAAATACTTATTCACACAGTATTTGTGCACTTTGGTTCAATATGTGAAATAGGTTTTCCTTCTTTGGGAAAACACCACGGAAGATCAGCGCAGTTTGGTTGACCTATATTAGTCGTCATATCCTCCTTTTGGTTATTTGTGGTTTTGATGATCAAAACCTCATTCCAAAGTTCGTTTGTTTTATCCTCTTCTTTTTTTTCTGTTTATGAATGTTTTTCGTCAATTCCTTGGAGTGGATCCTTTGCTCTTGGCAGAAGATACAACTCTGATCGGTGCTGAGGTTTCCTCAAACCAGGGGTCACCAACATGGTGCCCACCGGCACCAGGTGCCCCCTGTGGGCCTGTTCTAAAAATAACTCTTGGCGGTGTGACATTGTGATTTTCTAGGAATATTGTAGAAGTGGTAATTTGAAAAAGTAAACACTGGCAGAGTTTTATAGAAATATAGTGTTGCATATCGATATGTATTTTTCCCAATTATTGTGAGATATTATCATGATCAGTTTCTTCTGATAATTATAGTAGTATTAGTAGTATTTTGGCATAATTTTAGACGCCGTGTCATATGTCGAAGCGTTCCCTCACATTGCTCAGGCAATGCTTTCCCTCGCTAAAAGACACTTGAACTGAGTGCAGCCACTATTATACCAGCTTTCTGTAGACCACTTTGAAATAGTTCATCAGTGATGGGACAATGTGATTTTCTAGGAAAGTTGCAGAAAGGATAATTTAAAAATGTGAACACTGGCAAGATCTATGAAAAAAAGGTGATATATTTATGTTTTCTAATTATTGAGAGACATGATCAGTGTCCAAAAATGAATAGAATTGATAATCAATAAAAACATATTAAAGGTAGTTTGAGCAAATTATTTCAGATGTGTATCAGATTGGTTGCCCTTCGCACAAATCAGTACACAAGAAGTAGCTCTCCGTCACTTGCAAAAAGGTTGGTGACCACTGCTGTAGATGGTTGCGCCCCCAAAACTGGGTGTGACTATTTGCGCTGATGTTCGTGAATTGAATGTTGGTTATCAATGAGGCTCATTTGCATAGATGTATGCAAATAACCTCATTTAAATCCGTGCAAATAATCCCGATGCACCGAGACACTTTCTTTTTAGCATCTCAGTTAATTAACGATCTGTGTGTGTGCTTTTTTTTTTCATTAGACACAATCTGTTTGCTCCATTTTTATCCTTCGCTTCACACAAAAGCTACACACGCCTTTAGTCAATTTATCCCACGTTTTTTACAACCAACCAAAGTAAAGAAAAATTTTGGAAGGTTAAAAGTTGTTTTTCTCTTTATGCACAAAACACTTATCATTTGTACCAAAACATGGTCCAAAACCTGTGGCACGGAACTTACCATGGGAAGCCTGTTGCATCCCACTGATAGTTTTAATTTAAGTATCTTTGCAAAAAAGACTCAGTGTTCAGTGATGACGTCAAGAAACTAGTTTGCACAACCTGTATGCACCTGTATTCCCTTCTTTTTGACTCTTTTGAGACATGGGGATGCACAGAGGGGATATTGTTTGGTACTCCAAGGACACTGCCCCAATTTTCTGCCTTTTTTGGAGGGGAGGGGGGACTCTGACTCCATGACAACAGTGTTCCTGTGAGAAGCCCTGACTTTTGCCCCTCCTGCTCCCCAAACAAAGGCGGGCAGTGAGGACAGGGGGAATGTTGGAGGTTGTAAGCACACAGAGGAATGAAGGAGGGAATGATGGGAGGCTGTCTGCTGTCTGGGATGGAGGCTCTGAGGCGAGACCTGCTCTGTCCCATAGAGAGTGAAGAATTATGGCCGTGTAGACTGTGAACTTCGCCAGCAAGCACACCTCTTTCTGTGTCTCAGCCATTGAATGGGCTTGCGTTTACAGTGTCAGACCAGGGCACATTACTTTGTATTTTCCCCCAGGCCTAATACTTCCAAGTGTTTCCCGTGTGGGACTATAGGTTAGTTTGGCTGATAATACATTTGGCAAATGGGATGCACTAACATGCTCATTTTGGAAGTCGTACTCTCTCTTCTGCTCGCAGGCCTTGGTGTAAAACAATGGCTATTGTTCAATTGTGGCCTTGCCCCCTTGTAAGATTTTTAGCACAAGAAAAACAAAACGAGTTGAAGGCGGAATATGTGAACTCTTGAAGACCCGGACATTGCAGAAAGACTAACTGCCTGCGAAGACTCAAAAAAATGGAAGTATTGTTTGGCTGAGCTCCCGACATGCCCTGGTACAGACATCGCCACACTGGTTCTCATTTTGCTCAGCGAAAGCCCTTCAAAGCTGAGGTCATTCCACTCATAGTTCATTTTTTTCTGATAATGACAAAAAGCAGGTCTGGACTAGTCTGTGACAAGATTATTAACACACTTTCTGACCCCAATAAAACATCATTTACACCAGCTATAAATACAGTGCCATAAAAAAAGTATTTGCCTCTTTCCTGATTTCTGTGTTCTTTGCATATTTGGGACACACAAAAATTTCAGTTCATCAAGCCAATTTTAATATCACACACAGACAACAAAAGGAAATACAAAATGCTGTTTCTAAATTCCAATTCAATTTATATTTAGACACAAAAAAATATCCCAAACTACCTGTCCCTATGTGAAAAAGTAATTGCCTCCTGAACCTAATAATGGGTTGTGCCACCCCTGAGAGCAATAATTGAAGTCAAGCATTTGCGATAATTGGTGAGGAGACTTTCACATCGCTTTGGAGAAATTTTGGCCCACTCTTTTTCGCAGAATTGCTTCTACTCCGCCATATTGGAGGGTTTTCTAGCATGAACTGCCCGTTTAAGGTCATACCACAGCATCTCAATTGGATTCAAATCCAAACTTTGACACTCCAAAACCTTATTTATTTTTTTAGCCATTCAGTGGTGGACTTGCTGGCGTTTTTCGGATCGTTGTGCTGCTGCATGATGAAATAGCGCTTGAGTTTGAGGCCGCAAATTTATAATCTGACATTCTCCTTCAGGATTTTCTGGAAGACAGCAGAATTCATTGTTCCACCAATCACAGCAAGTTGTCCTGGTCCTGAGGGAGTAAAGCAGCCACCGACCATCACACTGCCACCAAGTATGCCCTCATTCGTATACATTTATATTGGACAGTTGTTTAAAATGAAGGAGCAACCCATAGAAATGTGCTAATTCAATCACTAATCCCACTTTTATGTTGTCAATAATATTGGAGAAGTTGAAGAAGGATCTTGAGATTTCTGTCCCATTATTTATTCTTTATTCATTATTTTTTCCGGGTATGCGGTGTACGCTGAACCACCATACCAACAGATTCCGGGTAACAGATTTCTCCAAGTGCCCACGGTCCTCGCAGTCAATAATTTACACATTTCTGCTACGAGGCTTCATTACGAAGGGCCGTCACACCCATCTATTCCATATCAGTCGTGAACTGTAACATAGCTCATATCAGTGCTCTGCTCATCGCTGACACATTTGACTTTGCTCTCAATTTCATCTCTTTGTTTCTTGGCATTTGTAGAGATGTTTGACAAACAGCCCTACGAGAGTCCACCTGTGTACACCCCACCATCCAACAATGGGTTTGGAGCACCAGGCAGCTTCCATGCTCCTCTGAGTGATTACAACGCTTACCCTCCTCCGCCGGGATCTTACTACGTTGAGGACAAGCCACAGCACTTCTACAAATGGTTGTCGCCTCCAGGGATTGTGAAAGCTATGATGGCTTTTGTCATCGTGATGTGTTTGGCCATATTCTCCTGTGTGGCCTCCACTCTCATGTGGGACATGCAGTATGCAAATGGAATGGGACTAGGAATGGGCTATGGCTATGGATCTGGCTATGGTGGTGGATATGGAGGAGGCAGCTACGGCTCAGGATACGGTGGCTTCGGCAGTTATGGAGGCTATGGCAGCTACCAGGGTTCCTACATTTCCCCATACTCAGCCAAAACGGCAATGATTGCCATGGCAGCCATCAACTTCATCGGGGCATTGGCTTTCTTCATTGCCAGTTTCTCCAAAGCGAGCGCCATCCGCAGCAGGAAGTACTTTCTGGCCGTCCTGATTGCCAGTATCATCATGGCTATCCTACAGGTAAGAGTCAGTCACACGCATACAAGCACAACAACTACCATTGATAAGAAAAACAAGACTGATCTAAGTTGAATGTATTAGATGATCAAACCAGAAGTAACATTTGTACATTAAAATATGAGATCGTGACTAAAGACTGGACGCCACAGTGGCCAGAATAAGGCAGGCTTCTTGGCCAGTGTGTTACAATTAAAGTGATAGTTTTGCGCTGTTAATGATTTAGAACAAAGGCAACAACACAGACTGTACAGCGGCAAATATTCCCCAAAGACTGGACCTTGATTTGAGCACAACTCAGCACAAGGCGATCTAACTACTGTAATTGCAATGTCACAATCGCAAGAAATGCTTGGGTTATATCTTTTGATTTACACAATACTTCTTTATTCATATGGCGCTTTCACAACAGCTCTAACAAAGCGCTTTCCAGAACATTTGACATAAAATAATACAACAGAACACATAACATATCGTAACAACTACGTACTTGCTCATACTGTACGCCTTGTTGTTTGAAGTGTTTATAGATGAAAAAGGAGACAATCAAGGTCTCCTTTCACGTGGTTCAGAGTCGTCGTGATCAGACAATGTCTAAATTAAGCTACACAGTAATGTTGTAGTCAAGACCACACCAATTGAGACCAATACATTACTGAGACTAGAGACAAGTGAAAGAAAAATCACAACCAAAAAAAAACAAAATGACCAGTATCTTTTTTTCCATTACGTTTGCACCAAAAACAAATTTTGCTATCTTGTTTTTAAAATAATACAATGAAGCAAATGTTGTGGCACTTGAGCCGACACAGAGCAGGACAGCGCTTGCATTCTGTGTTTATCACTAATCACAGGTCGTGACTGGTCTTGATTAAAAATGTTTTCTGTACAATATAAAGGTCATAATTTTGAATGTGTAGCGATACAATTGTAACTTATTATTTTGTTTAAAAGTTGCATTTCCTAATTTTAAAAATTTAAAACATACCTACATACGTAGGATTTTGTTAGAACTAGACAATATGAATTTTCTAAATGCAATAAAAGTAAAATGGAACAAAGTTGAAGTTAGCATGTTGGCTTGACCCTCGGCAAGCGTACTAATTTCCCATGTGGTCCCTTTTGCAAAATTAATTGCCCACTCCTGCTTTTGATATAGGAGTTGTTTTTACCGTCGTCTCGGCCTCCAAAGTGTTTGCCTATTTGGAGTTAAATTGCTAATGTTATGTATGAGGAGTTGGGTTCTAAATCTGCTCCATGCAGACGCCACCTTGATAGTAATATATTTGAACTTGTTTACAAGTCTCAATCATTTGTTCTTTTAGTGTACGTTTCTTGTGTTCCATTCAGAGTTTCACTCAGAAGATTTTCATGTCCTAGATTCTGTATTCTTCCAAAGTATTTCTACGATAACATAATAAAATGCATGATGTCAGAATAAGATTGAAGGCGGTATGAAATGTTTTTGCTCTCAATCCAAGAGTATTAAACACAGCGTAATGATCAACTTTGTATGTTTCAGGGCATCATAAACATTGTGTATATATTTGGAGTAAACCCCATGGCCCAGGGAACGTCCAATGTGATATACAACCCCATGCTCATGATGTGTCAGAGCCTCTACCAGACGGGCTATTCTCAGATGGGAGGTGTGGGAGGCTTCCCCCTATACAACCAGTACCTCTACCATTACTGCTTTGTGGACCCTCAAGAGGTTTGGGTTTCTTTTTTTCTTTTTCTTTTCTGGATTGGCTTCAGGCATGTTTGTGATAGTTACCATCAATCCATCCATCCATTTTCCGATCCGCTTATCCTCACAAGTGTCGCGGGCGGGACTGGAGCCTATCCCAGCCGTCTTCGGACAGTAGGCGGATGACACCCTGAACCGGTTGCCAGCCAATCGCAGGGCACACAAAGACGAACAAGCACCCGCGCTCACACTCACACCACGGGACAATTTAGAGTGTTCAATCAGCCTGCCATGCATGTTTTTGGAATGTGGGAGGAAAGCATAGTACCCAGAGAAAACCCACGCAGGCCCAGGCAGAACATGCAAACTCCACACAGGGAGGCCGGAGTTGGAATTGAAACCTCTGCACTGTGAGGTCAACGTGCTAACCACTGGTCCGCCGTGATAGTTACCTTTTTTTTTTGGTTCTTTTCGCAACTGTTTGCTACTTGTTATTGTACAGAGAGACACGAGCGGTGACATTTTGTATGTATTTGTACACTCATATCAGGTCAGACGCTCTTTGTGGTACATCTTATCTTTGAAACCTTCTGATTTGACTCCCATGTCCTTGATTTTGTAGGGAGTCGCCATGGTGTGTGGATTCCTGATGGTGATCGCTCTGGCTGTCGCCGCGTTCTATGCAAGCAAAACTAGAGGGAAGATCTGGCGTTATGGAAAGCCCAACATCTTCTGGGATGAGCCTCTGATTGGCGGGAAGGCAACGGAGGGCAGAGATGTCGAGGAATGGGTAAGAGACAAGCTCTTGGTGGTCACAGTTGCATCACGTTGAACTGATGACTACAAATCATATTTGACCCTAATTGACCCGGAGTTCTTAACTTCTTTATCTGTAGTCAAGGGAATGGGGTCAGGGATTTTAATCTAGCCTTGATGGAATGTTCCATTACTCGTTTTGCTATGACAAGTAGATGAAGTTAAAAAAAAAAAAAAAAGACATATGCTCCCCAATATGAACCCAAAGTGTTTAGCTTGTTGCATGTGGCGGATTAGTCTCATTTGAATTTAACAATGCAAAGTGAGTAAGTACCGGTAGGTATCACATCATCATTTCTAAGATATAATGGAGGTGACCGGCTGTACGCAACAGGGTGACGCTCCAAGACTTGTTTTTCAATATGCTTTCATGCTTGTTGTGATTGTATCATTTGGTAGTGTTTCCTCTGGTGACTGACTTGGTTCAGTCTCATGGCTGTTAGTACTCAGTGAATGTTTGTTCATGGTCTACTGCCTGGTTTCACTCAGATTAATCATTAGCTACCCGAGAAGATAGTAAGCAAGCAGGTGGTTTCTACAGAGTTTCATAAACGTCAACAACACTCCTAATAGACTCTTACCTGAAATGGGGATTGATGATTGACTTGATGTGTCACTATTCTAGTAATATCTTTCCCAGTTTGAATGACAACGAGGGCTCTTGGTATGCTTTGACACTACATCTCAGGTCTGTTATGTTAAAAAAGTGTGGAAAGTTGATGTTGCTGTGGTGAAAAGTTCACATTTCAAAGTTTTCTGAACTATCCAAGTTTGTGTTTTAACAACTTAATAGTAATGCTTTCCACCACCCCTGTTTAGGTTGGGACTGCCCATATGACTGCAAAAGCTAAATTTCTTCAGAAAAGTTTTTTTTTTTTTTTTTACATTTTGATGACTCAATATGTTATTTAAGCCTGTTAAGTCTTTTTTAAAAAAGTACAGTATGTCGGATGTGTTTAGATGTCTACAGTGTGCACAAGTTGTCATTCCTCATTATTCAATCAGGACTCAATTATTGCCTCAGCACATCTTATATCGCCTATGGTGTTATTTCTTGATATCTCTGTATATTCTTTCATAGTTTTTGCACCACGTGCACAGCAGTGTCACACAGTTAGTCATCAGGCTTGATTTGAAACTGGACCAACACACTGAGGATGACCTCACACACTGGCCTCATTCTGCTCAGTTTGGGCCCCATTGTGTTTAATTGATGAGGTCACTGGTGGTGTCAGTGTGCTGGTAAGTCAGAGATATTGGATGGGGCTGGTCTTCAACGTATATTCAAATGTACAAATATATTATTGTAGTTTGTTAGGCTACATATAGTTCAGTCAAGGCTAATTTTTAGTTTTCTGTCTACTTTGGTTTGCATATTGTAGATGAATCATGTAAAATGAGTTAGAATGACAAGATGTATAATCTTAATTGAACTATCATTTTTAAAATGGCGTCGCTAAGGGTGGAGTGATAAACATGGCGGATTTATGTCCGGGCAGCGTGAGATTAGTTCCCCCTCAGTGACTGTTTCAATGTGTTTGTGAATGGTTGTTTGTCTCAATGCCCTGCGACTTGACTTGGAATAGGCTCCAGCAACTCCCCACGACCCTGTTCAGGTTAAGTGGTGTTAAATGGATGTATGGATGGATTTTTAAATTGTCCAAGTGTTTTCAAAAAAATTCTTGTATCCAACTCAGATTAATTTCCAATACGAGCTCTCTCACACACTCTTCTGCTGTGTCTCTGTGTTTTCTTTGCTCCACCCCCAATCTGGGAATCTAGCACTATCTATTCCAGTTTTACTTTCTTTCTTTACTTCACCACGTTCAAATGGCAGACTTTTTTTTAACCGATCTTGCAGTTATATTCATCATGGCAGCACTGGTTTAGTTCTGCTCAGTCAGAGGGCATTTTTGGGATTTTTGTATGAGGGGTGCCCTTCAAATAGAATTCTCATACAGCAGCTGCAAGGCAGGAAGCTGCACTTCACCTGACTACTACACAGACTGTTATTATTTTGGGGGGATGGGCTGATATCGGCTTCAGCTATGCCTCTTCGGGAAATTTCCAATATTATAGTCTGTTTAGAAATAACAACATGGTTTCATAAGAGTTGCATATCATCTAAAGCAGGAGCATGAACAAAACTAAGCAACTGTGTGAAATGGAAACAACTATTAAATACCACAGATTATAGTCAGAACACACTGTGTAAACTTGCTTGCTAAAACGACGGAAACAGCGACTGGTAGACCACAATGAGAGAATCTCCCTAGTTCAGGATCTTTGAGTGGAAAAATACTTATAAAAGTAAATGCATTTATATGACCGATATCATTTTGTCCACATAGCCAGCCAAATATGTGAAGTAAACAAATTATTTGTTCATTTAGAATTATATTTGAGCAGTTTGGACGTTGGTTGAGTTCACTTAACCGGCTCAAGATGAGTGAACCAAAGATATAACTGCAACAGCAGTGAGTAGCTGCACCATGCTGCCCAATTATGTGCCTGAGTGCTCTCTTCACCATGGAGCACTAATTACCGAGCTGGTGTTTCTTGGGCTAGAATAGTGTGTTCGTCTTTTTCAATCAAACAAAAGTACTCACACATACAGGATGCGGTCAAAAGTTAAAGGCCATGCTGTTGTTAGTCAGACGCTAGTGGGTGACAAATGTCACCGTAAGAACATAACAACCTAAGAGTTGTACAGTATGTCGTATAGTGGTGAACACAGGTTTCAAGCAGGATGTCGGTTAGGAAAGAAACCTCGGTTTACAGTCTTTGGGAATGTGATGTTTATGTTGTTCCGCCTGTTTTTCCTTCCTGTGTAGGTGAACAATGTGGAGGAAAACCGTAGTGTTCAGGATGCCCCAACCCTACTGGTGTCCGAGAAGGGAGGTGGTCTGCTCAATGCTTCAGCGAACAGTGTCATCTCCTATCCCCCGGCCAAGCTGGACAGCGGCTCTTTCAACGGGGACACCTACGACAACAATGAGTGGGTCCATTGCTCAGCATCTCTCCTCCACCATGTGACTAGTCATGCGAAGTCTACTCTGTTTAGAAAAAAAAAAAAGAAAACATATAGCCCTACCCACAAAATGAGCTGTGCCTCTTGACCTTCGAACCAGTGAGGGATTATCTTTCCCTTGTTTTTCCGCTCATGTTTATTGATTTTTGTTCTGGTGGCCATTTTACAACAAGTTCAGTGACAGTGCATGGCAAATATGTATTGTGTACCCTTTATGATCTCAATGCTGAAGTTTACAAGCCACTATGACTGTAAACTCCTGTCAGTTAGTAGTTGGTGTGTCCCTCACACAAAATAAACACTGTCTGCATGTTATTGACATCGTTCAACTGCTGGGTTTGGATTCCTTGACAAATCCGTTGGAAACCCACAAAGTCGGCCATGTTTCCTGCTTGTGTTATGAAAACAATTGCAACCACCTCCCCCCCTACAAGGCGCAAAGGCTGATATTAGTGTGTGACCTATTATAATCCTTTGCGTAAACGGTCTTCTAGCTTTATTTGTTTCAGTTGCCTTATCTGGTACCATTTCGTTGGACACTTTGTGCAGCTAAAAAAGGGCAAGACAACAGACGAATCATCCTGTAATTTTTCCGATTCAACCACTGATTGTTTTGATTTCATACTTGACTCACTCCGACACTTGTCCACTTTAGCATTCCGGTTGACTTGCACGATCTGATGAAATAGCCTGCATTTATTCATATAAAGGGGGGATTGAGGCCATTTGTTACAATTTATCCCTCAATCACAACTCTTAACACATTTTTCTTCTGTCTTTGTGATCGACCCGAAAGATACTCCGAGAGGACCCTCTATCGAGCGTCAGAGGCTTTATCCCATGGGAGGACCAGCTCCAGTCCATCAGAGGAGACTGGCGGGGGCCGTAAACCCTCTGCTAACAGGGCCAAGCGACGCAGACGTAACCCTGACATGGACGAGTCTCAGTATGAGACGGAGTACACCACAGGAGCAGAGACAGGCAACGAGCTCGATACGGACGAGTGGGAGAGGTGAGCCATAAGCCTCCATTGTCACACGGGCAGGATTAGAGAGGTGCAGGTGACCTTAACCGAGAGAACATCATGGAGATTGCATATTTTGCTGCTCTCTCGGGACCAGGCCTTAATTCTCCACTTTGAATCAATGACAGTTGGATTAGAAAAGAAGCCTCTGCTTATAGCACTCCACAGCCCAAATATTTGTTTGCAGAGGGAACAGATGGATATAGATGAGTATTTTATTACTTTGTCTGGCACAAGTAAAAAGCTGCACTGTACTGTATATTCTGTCCTGAGGATTAGTTAATCTCGTGAGGTATGAGGGAACTCGGCCAAAGGTACAAAGCAGTTCATGCTATTATTTATCCTGTGCATAGCCTTCAAATAGATATTCTATAGACAATTCTCTCTCTCTCTCTCTCTCTCACACACACACACACACAATTTTTTTTCTTCAGGTCAACTACAAATTCTTCCTTTAGATCAGGGGTCACCAACATGGTGCCCGCGGGTACCAGGTAGCTCGCCAGTGCTTGGACATTGTGATTTGCTAGTAGAAATTAGGATTTAAAAATGCAAACACTGGCATTATTGTGAGACATTTTTAAACACGATCAAAGTCTGACAATTTAAATCATCAAGTATTAAGAATAACACTTGCTCATATTATTGAAGGTATTTTGGACAAATATGTTATTTCAGACGTGTATCAATTTGGTAGCCCTTCACACCAACGGTACACATGAAGTTGCTCTCAGCCTCAAAAATGTTGGTGACACCTGCTTTAGATGAAAGTAAAGTGCCTTTTGTCTTTCCTCCCAGCGTGTACCCTGACATTACATCTGATGAACAGCGTCACAACTATAAGTCCGAGTTTGATGCTGACCTCAGGGAGTACAAGCGCATGTGCGCAGACATGGACGATATCAACGATCAGATCAACAAACTTAGCAGGCAGTTGGACACACTGGATGAGAACTCTGTTAACTACCAGGTGAGAGAGAAAAACGGACATAAATATTTCATTGGTTGGAGAAAATTTGACAAAAGGGGACCAAACAAAATGTATAAACAAGGCAGTATTCATCATGTTTTTACTTACAAATTGACTGCTAATAATAAAAAAAATGTGTCCATTGAACAACATCGCACGTTTATGTGACGTGACACCACCACGAATATAACAAAAATATCTTTTTTTTTCAGGGTGTAGCAGAGGAATATAATCATCTGAAAGACTTTAAGCGGGTCAGTAAGTGGTTTTGATTTGTGCGAAAATGATTCAATTGGTCTTTATTCTCATGAGGGAAGTCATTTGTTTCAAGATGAATGTAGCAGATTAATATATTTTTATGATACACTGAAAAAGAGCAGTACGGTGATTGACACATTAGCGCGTTCCATCTCACAATGCAGAGGTGCCTTCCTGTGTGGAGTTTGTATGTTCTGCCTGTGTGGGTTTTGTCCGGGTACTCCGGTTTCCTCTCACATTCCAAAAACATTCTTGGTAGGTTCAGTGAACACTTTAAATTGTCCCTAGGCGTGATTGTGAGCGCAAATGGTTGTTTGTCTATATGTGCCCTGCGATATGCTGGCAAACAGTTCAGGATGGATAAAATTTTGTAAACATTGTATCGTTTTCATTCCATTTCACAATAATGTTCTACTTTGTGTTTGTGTCTATCACATTGAATTGTAACAAAATCTAGTCAAGGATGCGATTGTAAGGTCACAAAATGTGCAAAGGTTCAAGTGCTTTGAATACTTTTTCAAGCCACCGGAGTTTCTTTGTCTCATTTGAGAAAACAGTTTTTTCCTCCTTTAGTTGCCATTTTGTGGTCTGCTCTCGTCCACCCTCATAACTCTCTGTTGTCCCAATGGGGTTGATGTCAGGGTAGGATTGAACACTATGAGTTGTTCTCCCTGTGAATACCCGTAGCATCCTCAGCTTTTGGATCAATTTGCTTAAATTAGCCTTGAGCAAGAACAATAAAAATGTCCTCTTACTTTTCAGACACCAGAGTACCAGTCTAAGAAGAAAGAGTGTCGCAGGCTGAGACACAAACTGTTCCACATCAAGCGCATGGTGAAAAACTACGACAAGAGCCACTCATAGACTTACGCCATCTTGACACCACTCTGCAACCACTCCAAAATGGTTCACCCATTCTCTGCTATGCTTGGACCACAGTTACTGGCTTACTGGAACAGACACTGACACCACAGGGAACATATTGGATGTTGTATTGATGTAATAATAATCTACAATACTATTTTGCTCTGATTTTATGCTAGTCATTTATGTGAAGGGAGCAGACAAATGACGCTTTTCTGGTTGCCTCACATTAACGAGATGGAGAACATGTCACTTTTTAACCTTCATTATGGTAATAATTCTTCGAACTTGTAAATTTTTTTAATTAAACTGGATGCTGAATACCAGAATCAGTGACACCAAAAAAGGGGATATTTTGGACCGCTTGTTGGACTGTAAATAATCTCAATACTGTTTATTCTCCATGAATATTTCTGTGATGATTTGTGTGTTTGTGTTCTGCGGGAGTCAAAGGAACAACTGTAAGTACTGCGTCTATTTCTGATGTCATCTTTGAACTGGAATTGTTTGTTCTCAAATAAGTTGTTTATACGCATTTCTAAAAAGAACAATGCCTGTGACTAATAACCTATGCAAATATTTGTATAAAGTTACTTCAAGGCCAATGAAAATGACATGTTTTTGTACGGATCAATGTAATGCATAATGTTACAATCAATTCCGGTGTGATCTGTTGTAAACGTGTATGCTTTTCAAGAACATTGTTTTCTGTCTGATAAACGTTTTGTGAACCATTTATTTTTATATGAATTTTTTAAAAACTATTACAAACCTTTGTAACTGACGAAAGTATTGAATTCATTAAACAATAAACGTTTCTAATTCTCTAAAAATGAGTCAAGGTCAAGGTCAAGAACGATTCTTTGAATCAGCCCACCTCATGGCTCCCTGTTGTGATGCTGGCAGGGAGCAGGGAACCCCGAAAGACCACTTGGGTAGCCCGCAAATTACTAGTTCACCAGGAACAGGGGTCTTAATTTTATTTATTTTTTTTGTGCTGCTATTCTAAACAAAGATCTAAGCTGCATCTAACTTTTTTTTGTTGCTATTTTAGAAAAACATTCTTGCATTGGTGTGAATTTGGAAATAATTATTTGAAAACGTAATTCTTTAGTTGAGTACCAGAGGTCATTAATGTAGTGCAAGTCTTATTTTACGAAGCCTGTATGACACTAGTAACCTGGGTAGCCCTTTGCATTTTCAGTACCTCATCGTTACTGCTCTCCAGTGGTTAAGTACAGTACCACTATAAAGGCCCACTAGTGGTAGGTATGAAGTAAAATCATTTGCAGTTTCCAACTACAAATGACGAAAAGATAATCCGTTTTCTTCACATGATAGTCAACTGGCTGTTATCCACATGAGTATGCATACATTCACTCATTCAGTCATTCATTTTCCAATCCGCTTTATCCTCACAAGGGTCGCGGGCTTTGCTGGAGCCTATCCCAGCTGTCTTCGGGCAGTAGGTGGGGGACACCCTGAACTAGTTGCCAGCCAATCGCAGGGCACACGGAGATGAACTCTGTAAACCATCTGCGCTCACACTCACACCTAGGGACAATTTGGAGTGTTCAATCAATGTGGGAGGAAACCGGAGTACCCGGAGAAAACCCACGCAGGCCCGGGGAGAACATGCAAACTCAACACAGGGAGGTCGGAGCTGGGATTGTACCCACGACCTCTGTGAGGTTGACGCGCTAACCACTTGACCACCTGGTCGCCGTGTTAGTTACCTTTGTTGCCAGTGTGCATACAAGATGGCTAAAACATAGGCTCACAAACATTCAATTTTATCTGCATTTAGTTTTAATTCTGCAAGGTCAAAGAAATACAAGTCATCATTTAAGCGTAATGTAAAGAGCGCAGTGAAATCACAATAGTTTTAATTATGACAAAAAAAAAGATAAAGTGAAGAACGTTTTGACCTTTTGAGGAAGTTGTGGTCTTTTGACAATTTGACAGATAATACAAAAAGTCAGAGAAAACAATCTGTTTGCATTATGTTCATGCATCACTTTGAGTCACCGTTTGCGATGTTCACAATATGGGAACATTTTAGTACCGACAAGTGCCTTGCGTTATCGAAGCTATCATTCTCTACAGTACCTTTTGTACCTTTTGTAAGGCCATGTTTGCTTTATGACACTGGATTACATCAAAATCTAAATGAACTACTGGTACCTTTTAGACAAAAGAAACATAAGGGTGGTTTGCACCTTTCTTTTATGAGCTACACAATTTTGAATGCCTTCTGAAATTACATTTCAAAAGACAATGTGTCCACAAATCAAAGCACTTGACTGTCTTTGGGGGAAAATGACTGACTAATACATTCTTGTGAAGATGGACATTGATCCCTGTAAATTTACTCTTGTAGCGCATTCATGGTTCACTGTACAATCTTTGAGAGAGTAAAACATGAGGTAATAATGGATATGACAATCTGGGGAGCAATAGAATGTTTTCTTTTTTTTTTTTTTATAAACTGCCTCACCTAATCAGCGTGCCATTTCCTACATACTGTATATTAAAACCACTCTTATTTGTGTGTGCAAAAAAAGTATTTACATTTCGGCCACTTGGGGGCAGCAAATCCTGAATAAAAGGGGGTGGGCAACTTCAGACAGTGAATTGGAACAATATTTGAGGAGCAAATATTGTTTGATACACAACGGAACTGCCGTTAATTTTGAGCATTTATTTGATATTCTTGACATGTAGCCTAAGGTCCACATACTAGTAAGTTCTTTGTCCACACTCGTAGAACAATTGTGTCTTAGTGATCATGTTTAGGCGGACGACTTTGGCATATTTGTAGAACATCTACATAAAACTAATGGGGCAAAAATATGCCCACAAATTGACATCTACGCGCCATTAGCACTACGGTAGATGTTACTAATAGGATTTTATAACGTCACTAGTCATACTATTAACACACAGCTGTCAACGAGTGCACAGTTTTGCTTGCCTCGCTCGTGGCATTTAGTTGTTCAAAAACAGTTGTTACTTTAGTGCGCTGAAGTGACGACAAAGAGCATTACAGTACTTTTAGGTGGACATCGAATAAATGGTCAAGCGGTTTCCCATAGACGGGCTCTAACAACATGATACAATACATTTGGTAACAACTTTGATACAGTCTGAAGAGACCTGAAGCGACCCACTCAAGTTGATGATGTGGTGATGCTGTGGCTTCATTTGGACGAAGCAGACAATGTGTGCGCGTGTGTGTGTGCGCGCGTACACACACACGCGCGCGCACGCACACACACACACACACACACACACACACACACACACACACACACACACACACACACACGCACACAAGCACACGCACGCACACACACGCACACACTTGGATCGAGCTCAGTCACATTAAGGATGATGTGGGAGGAGGTAGTTATGTGCTCATGGCCTAACTCTGCATTTTAATTTTTGCAGTCCAGAATGAGACAAGGACATATCAGATGAAGACCAGAGCCTATAAGCGCGCAAGTGCTGCAAATAAATTGACCTAATATCCTGCATTTGTTCATGTTCTCTGTATCCTCCCGTTTGCTCTCAGCGTGTCCGCAGGTTCCCTACTGTCCCGGGGCGTAGGGCCAGCTGATGGAGCTCCCTGACAACTGCATGTCTCGGATCAGAGTCTCGATAGGGGTCTTGCCAACCAGGCGCATGAAGAAGAGCTGAGAGATGAGGTTAGCCGGCACGGCGCGAAGAGCCGGCAGGCGCAGGAGCAAGCGGCCGAAGCGCTGAGGCTGATTGGGGTACTGCAACCTCTCGTACTCAGTCAGGGCCACCTGGGCCTTCTCCTGCAGGGACTCCACGTGGGCTGGATCGGTCAAACCGCATGCATCTGACGGCAAACGCACAGGAGAGGACCTCGCTTTATTAGGTATATATTCCATTGTTCTCTCACTTGAAAAACAGTTGGGTCAAAAAAGAACCCAGTTATGTGTCAAAATGGGACTATTTGGGTCAATTTCCTATTTTTGTTTTTTCGTAATTAAAAACAATTTTTTTTCAACAAAATAAGCCAATTTTTAGTGTCTTGTTCTGTAACAACAACAACAAAGTGGGTCAAGTAGCAGTCGGTCTCTTTTTGATCCCTAATTGGGTTATTTTTTACCCAACTGTTTTAGCTGGTTTACCATTGAGCTTGCACTCTAAAATTAATTTGGGTCAAAGCGTGACCGAGCTGCTACTTGAGTCAGTTCAACCCTACTTTGAGTTTTGTACAAGATATCGCAATTTGTTTTGTACAAAATGGGTTGTTTGTACAAAACTGACCCAATTTTTGGATCAAATTGACCCAAGTAGTAGATCAGTCACTTTCTGACCCAAACTGGGTTATTTTTTTTAACTGTTTTTAGAATCTTTGATTTTGCACTCTAATTTTAATTTGTGACTTTTTGAGTTGTGAACAAAATAATCCTGTTTTGTGGTTAGTTTTCTTCAAAACGACCCAATTTTGGGTGTTGTTTTGCACAAAAACAACCAATTTTGCGGGGTCAAATTGACCCAAGTAGTGGATCGGTCCATTTTTGTCCCAAATAGTGTTATTTTTAACCAAACTCTTTTTAGAAGACATCATTTATCAATTATCAAATTGCACTTAATTGGTCAAAAAATTATTTATTTAGGACAAATAATGCACCCTTGTCCAACTTTCTAAAAAACATAAAAATGTGAATCTTGGTGCAATAAAGTCTGGGGAACGCCATTTCAAATAATGGCGGACTCTACTTTTTAACTTCGTCAGGGTCCAAAATTATTTATGCCAAAACAACAGAAACTTCTTCAGTTTTTGATAATTGTGGCTGAAGCTCCAAAAACTTTGAACCACCTATCCGGCCATTTTTTTTATTTAAATATAGCTATCGCCTATCCCAGCTGACTTTGGGCTTTGCATGGCGCATATACTGTATACCAATCACACCCACGTTCACACCTCAGGTCAATTTAGTCTTCATTTAACCTAACATGCATGTTTTTGGATAATGGACAAAGGACAGGCAGAACATGCAAACTGTACACAGAAATGCCCCCAGCTGAGACTTGAACTCCGAACCTCAGGACTGTGAGAGAGAAATTCTAACCAGTATCTCACCCTGCTGTATAGGTCTCTGTCCCTACACCCGTACAAGGGGGCTAAAATGTGAAGAAAACATGGTTCTTCATAGTATAACCATATTTGAGAGAGCAACTGTAAGCTATGTTTTACTTGCTAATCCATTGCCTCTCTATGTTTTTTTAAAATCTTCCACATTTGGTGAAAATGTGTCCGGAAAAGAAGACTGTCTTTTCTTTGAATCATGTTTTTAGATGGATAGGCGTTAATCTTCCACATTTGGTGAAAATGTGTCCGGAAAAGTCTTTTCTTTGAATCATGTTTTTAGATAGACTGGCGTCATTAAAAATCCGTGAAACAAGGAGTACCGTTAATACTACGGTAGTCTAGTCATCTGCTAGGTTAGCTGACTACAGTGATAATAGGGCTTCTTTGGCAATTCTATTTCACAACTTGGGAACGTTTGTATTATTTCCATGGAGATGGAAGTGCAGCGGGGCGAGGAAACAAGGACAACGGGGAAGCATGGAAAGACTGACAAGTTTGTATGTTTTGCCAGTGCTTGCATGGGTTCCCTCCCACATTGCATAAACATACGAGTTAGGTTCAGTGAAGACTCTACATCAGGGGTGTCAAACTTATTTTTGTCGCGGGCCTGAGTTCCTTTAGTTCCAGTTTCCCTTGGAGAGCCATTATGACTGAAGCCATATCAAGAAGTCAGGAAGAACTGTTTATTCGCCTATTGTTAAAGTAACTGAAATGAGGGATTTGGTAACAAGAAAATTCTTATGCTATCACTCTTCTTTATTAGAAATGAGAATTTGACAGTTTGGTACAGATTTTAGCAAACATCATGAAGGTTGACACCTTTGATTTGCTTTCGCGGGCCACATCAAATGAAGTGGCGGGCCTGATCTGGCCCCCGGGCCTTGAGTTTGACACCTGTGCTCTACATCAACCTCGGTTGTTAATGTGGGTGGGAATGGTTGTTTGTCTGCCTGTGCCGTGCAATTGAATGGTGACCAGTTCAGTGTGGACCCTGCCTCTTGCAAATAATCTGCTGGGGCATGATCCAGATCGCTAGCTTCCCTAATGAGGACAAGCACTGTTGGAAATGAATGGACATACAGAAGTTTTGATCATTCAATTCACCCTTTCAGGGACAGCGGTTACTACAGCAGACATCTTATCATGTTATCAGGTTACAGGGTGCATGAAAGGGTTCAACATGCAGACCTACCAGGTGAAAAGAGAGCAATGGCTTTCAGGCAACTGTATTCCGCCGTGTCCACTTGCAGTCTGTTGAGCTTGTCCACTTGGTCCTGGAAGACTCTGACCTGGTCCATGAAGGACACCACTCGTTCGGCAGACATAGGGGACGAGTGGAAGCCAGCCGCTGCTAGCAGGGGGGCCATGTGTAGTGGCAAAGCAGACTGGGCTGCGTTGAGAATGAAAAGTTCGCTCCAGCTTAGTCTCAGCAGTGCTACCTGTAGGAAGTCAGATTTTTTTTCTTTTTTAAACAAGCGAAACTATGTCATTCTTGCCAGTGTCTTGAATAATAGAGGTGGCAAAAGTAGTTTAAAAAAAAATACCGTATTGGCCCGAATATAAGACGGCCCTGATTATAAGACGACCCCCTCTTTTTCAAGACTCAAGTTTGAAAAAAAGACTTTTTGAACACCAAATTAATTTTTGTACAGAAAATAATTACAGTACATCTGAAACAAATGATTATAACAATATATTTGAGAGAAAAAGCATGTTATTTTGCCTCATTCAAATCTTAATATCTCAACATTTAAATATGTAAACTAAAGTGCAATCACATTCATAAATGAATGGCTTCTGGTTTTTGAAATATAAATTACATCATAACTTTTCCTCAGCTGCCGGTTAACCTGGCCGATCTTCGACCCACTTTTCTCCAGATTGTCGCTATGTTTCTCCATTTTCTCTTATCTCTTCTATTATTTTCTTCTCTTTCTTACCGCTATTTTTTATTTTTCTTCTTCGTGCTATCGCTATTTTTATTTTTATTCTTCCTGACAGGGGTTCACTTTGGCCTGTGGAGTCAAGTTCAGCATTCGCTTCAATGATATCTGGCGCCATCTAGCGCCGTGAATGGGTATAATGTCTTGACCCCGAATATAAGACGACCCCACTTTTTCAGTCTTATTTCAATGCAAAAAAACACCGTCTTATATTCGGGCCAATACGGTACAGGTTCTAAAATGGACAAAAAAAGTAAATGTGTGTTTTTTAACTGTCCTCTGCATAAAAGTACTCCAAAAACCAAGAGCTACTGCAAAAAAAAACAAAAAACATAATATCGCAACATATCGGAATAATGACATTATTCAAGAGCGACTGTAGTTCATCCGATCGATTACAACAGGGAAAAGTGGAGGTGTGAAACCGACAACCGGGTATATGCATTTTTGCTTTTCAAGGCCCGAGCTAAACCCGTGAGCGAAACGGCCAAGAAAAAAAGTATAAGCGAGTCAGAAAATTGATGGATGAATAACTATTCTACCGGTACTTCAGATGGTTTCCATTGAATCAGCTGTTGCCGTCGCTCATCATCCTTGACTGACCTGCTCTGAAACTGGAAGCTCTGGAAAGTACGGGATGTTTCTGGCCCACTCGATGGTGCTGAAGAGGAGCCGGGCAGCTAGCTCGCAGATGCTGTCGATGCCCATGACTGGGGCTCCGCTCGCAGAAGCCCCCATCTGCGCTTGGCCGTACTGGGTCCCGTAGCGGCTGTGGGGGTACGGCTCAGCCCGAAGCAGCTGGGAGATGAGTTCCGATACCGGCTGGCCGTTGAAGTAATCTGCCCCAAGATGACCGGGTAACACGCCTCCGACTCCGCCAGCTCGTTGGGAGTTGGGACTGATACCTGTGTGGGAAGGTGGGATGCGACCCCTCTGGACAGCTGCGCGAACACAGAGAGGAGTGGTATGACACACGTGCATTTATGCATGATGCGGTGGCTTTACTTTTACTTTAGAAAAATGGAAGTGCATGGTTGAAGATGAACAACATGTTGAATTCCAATCGCAATATGTCAATCTTCAAAAACATAAGATAACATAACATTTTAGATAGATAACATAAGAAGGTAAATATGAACCCGGAGAGGCTGGTGGTGGGTTTGTGAGCACTATAGCTGGGGTAGACGGTACCCATCAGCTGCCTCCGAAGTCCCACAGACAAAAAAGGCCCAATAGGACTTATCTTTCACCTGGAAGGCACCCCTTATCGCCGCTGTCCACCAGCAAATTCGGGGGGTGCCACCATGACAGGCATTGTCATGTTCTGTCTCGATTGTGTGCCAGCGAAGGACGTTTCCCTCCGGCAGATGCACCCGTGCCTCGTTTCCCCATCAAGCCTAGCCTTGTATTTAAGGACTCTGACTTCTGCTACGCCTTGTTGACCTTGGTTGCTGTTGTGCTTCAAGTGTCATTTTCTAGACCTCTTGATATCATTCATAGTCTCTCTCGTTTTTGTTCATAAATGTTTGGAAGTATTTTTGCTACTCTAGTATTGCTCTGTGTTATCGGATGTTTTCTATTGTGTATTTTCGATGCTCTCTTGAACCTTGCCTTTGCAAGCGCTTTTGGTATGAAGCATTGATTTTCCTGGCACCTTGTGACCAGCCATTTCATTTTATACTATGTCTGTGCGATTTTCTTGAATACATATTTTTGTAATCACACTTTGTCTGAGCCTGCATTTTTTGGGGGGCATCCTAAAAGATTATTCGGTTCGGTTAGAGCCTAACATTGACCACCTTATGGCGACAACTGATCTGCTGCCTCAATAATAAAGGTGCGCAACATCTCTCACTCACTCAGTGTTCTCCGCCTCCCACCAGGACGTGGGCAAAAGCTCAACCCGAGGTCGGAGTTGAAACTCTTTCTGTCAGATGCTCCCAGTGAACCCTCACAATGCGTTTGGGTGTGCCAGGTCGGACCGAGATCTACCTCCACCAACAGAGCCAACACACCACCAGGTGGTCATCAGTTGACGGCTCTTCCCCTCTCTTCACCTGAGTGTTTGAAACATGCGGTCACAAATCCGATGACATGACGATAAAGTCTATCATCAAACTGCAACCAAAGGTGTCCTGGTGCCATGTGGACACACTGATGTTAGAACATAGTGTTTTATCGACAATCCATGATAAGCACAGAAGTCCAATAACAGAACACCACTCGGATTCTAATCGATGGGCGAGGCGTTCATCCCAATCACACCCTTCCAGGTTTCACTGTCATTGCCCACGTGACCATTGAAGTCCCCCAGCAGAACAAGGAAGTGCCCAGAGGGAGCGCTCTCTGCCTAACCCTTCAAGGACTCCCAAAAGGGTGTGTACTCAGAGCTGATGTTTGATGCAGAGGCACAAACAGTCAGGACCCCTCCCCACTCCCAAAGGCGGCGGAAGGGTATCCTCTCATCCACTGAGGTTAACCGCAATGTACAGGCACAATAAGTATGTCCACACCTGCTCTGCGGCTCTCACCGTGGGCAACCCCTCTTGAGAAACTGGTCCAAAATTGTTCTCATTTTTAAAGTGTAAAGATGTAATTTTAATGATTTTAATTATTCACTTTGACAATATATGTCACAATGTGCTTTTTCTAAATACATCCAAAGTAATATAGACAAAGTTGAGCTTAGCATGTTGGCTGGGCCTCAGCAAGCATTGCTCTTTTGCAAAGCCCAGCCCTGCTCCAAACTGTCAGAAGTCCAGCGGGCTATTCACAGTGAGCCATTTCGAATACACGTTGTGATCATATGATACTTGCCTAACCAACTATTCTCCCATTTTCTTTTGTAGCTTCTATGCTCTGGCCAAATCAACCCGCCTCCAGCAGCAGTCTCTCCACAAATCCCCTCAAAAGCTGTTCTGCATACCCCATCAGGTAAATAAATCTCAAGACTACTTTCCCTTTGCACTGCTCCCTACCACAGTGACATGGTATGTTGTGGTCTTATATAAATTTCATTGTGAATATAGCCTGCTACAATTCAGCTTGTTCAAAATGAAAGATTTGTCATTTCAGCCTTGTACAAGTACAGTCCACAGTGCAACGAGTCATGCTGAAAGTTATGTTTGGGCAAGGTGTTTCAAACTCTTGTTCCATGTGTAACAGATTTTAGCTGGAGCTGTATGAGGATACGTTGGTAAAAAGCTCACTCTTCTGAGCTTTCAAGGGTGGCCTTTTGCTGGCTTTTAGCTCAGCAGTCTTAGCTCTGCATCCAGGCTGGCGGTGAGATGGTGGTGCAGGTTTGAACCCCCAGTGGGTGGAAGGTGCAAGAACGCCATCAGTTGCACATGCCCCGTTTTTTTTTTTTTACTTTGAACACCTGCCCCTCCAAAGGTCACGGCACGGCCCTGTGAGTTTTACTGTCAGTCTAGGCCAGTAGCAACTGAGCATGCCACAGTTTGTACTGTTCGTATTACACATAGCAATGAAGCAATCAAGTTCCAATCATTTATTTCATATATGCGTTTTGTTAATCTTCAATTTGGAACTGTTTTCAGCTGGTCATTTGTTTATGCTCAGGCCCCTCGCTACAAAAGAAAAAGGTCCTTATCTCCAATGCCGCACCTTGGTGAGCGTTGCTCAAGTGAAATTGCGTTGTTAATGTTATTGTGTCGATACGAAAAATGTATTTTTCAAAATTGAAGAAAAGACATAATTTGAGACTTTGGTGAGATCTCAAGTTACAAACACACAAATAGAACAGTGTGTGGAGATTTGCTGCAGTTCTTCGTGGATTTGGTTGTCTGTTGTTACTCCTGTTTTTTAAATTTTTGTTTTCATTTTAGTGCTACGTTGAAAAGTAATTGCTACGAACAATGTTACTATACAAACCTTTCATTAAATGAGACTACAGATAGAGCTTACAATTACTTCACTTGTTATGCATTACCATAAAACGGTACAGTGTATTCATTGTTTTTAATATACTGTATCTACAGTAATTGGGGGGTTATACATAACTAAATAATAAATAACTTAAGTTATTTTGTTTTAGTTGCCTTGGTCACAGCTGCCATTTAGAAAGAGTTGAACAAAAAAAATTAACAGGCTCACACACAAAATGAATTACACAAACTGTAACAATCCATTTTCATGTGGATCCAGATAAATAGGCAATATTTTTTTTCCTTTTTTTTAATTTATTCAAAACAATTGAACAGTCCATCCTCCAGAAATCATAACGGCACCATTTTTTTTATGGGGGGGTGGGGGGGGGTAATCCTCCAGATGACAAATATAAAGAGTTTTTCGTCCACAGTAGTTAACAGTTAAGCCTCGGCGGGGGTCTACGCTCCACTGAGTGACCTTACAGTTATACTGTGTAAGGCCATTATAGAATTGCTCAAGAACACATCGAGCAGGGGCTCAGAGTTTTTCTCAGTATGCTGTAAATAATTTCTACGTATCGCACCTTTAAGTTCATCAAGCAGTGGTATATATAATCTCTTCAAAAGTTAATGCTACTTTTACTGGGCCAGAGTTGAGCTCCACAATTCCAGGTAGTGTGGAAAGAGCAACACATCGTGCGTCACTGCCACAGTCACTCATTACTAACCAGGCCCAATATAACCTCTGCTACATGTCACTCCTTAGTGTGCATTAGCTTTGGAGACCCGAGGTAGTCATGTGCACTGCAGTTGCAAGACTTTAACATGCTCGTCAGTAAAGTTATGAATCTGAAATGAAAGTATTCACACAGGAATAATTAAAACAGGAAAGTGTTTCTTTTTTTGTTTTTTTCCTCCATCCGCCTGTTCAAATATGTTGTGAGAACAGTCACTTTTCCCCCTGTTATTCAAATGATACCCTTGCCTTCAGCCGCCTGCTTATCACGTAAGATCAGCAGCTGCCAGAGTTGCGCACCGTGGTGAAAACATGCCCTCAGTTGAAAGTATAAATATTCAGCTTGGGTCACTGGCAAATGTCACTGCTTGCCTTCATACTTCGCAGAAAATTATCTATCTATCTATCTATCTATCTATCTATCTATCTATCTATCTATCTATCTATCTATCTATCTATCTATCTATCTATCTATCTATCTATCTATCTATCTATCTATCTATCTATCTATCTATCTATCTATCCATCCCTCTGTCTGTCTGTCTATCTGTCTATCTCAGCTAAAGCGAATCTGTAAAGTATTCATGGTGCGATCTATCTATCTATCTATCTATCTGTCTGTCTGTCTGTCTGTCTGTCTGTCTATCTCGGCTAAAGCGAATCTGTAAAGTATTCACGGTGCTACACTTTTTCCAGCTTTTATTTTAGAAAACATAATAGATTCATCCATCCATCCATTTTCAACACCGCTTATCCTGAAGAGGGTCAGAGGGAGTTGCTGAAACCGATCCCGGGTGACTTTGGGCGGAAGGCAGACTACACTCTGAACTGGTCGCCAGTCAGTCGCAGGGCACATATAGAGACAAATAACCATTCACACCCAAAATTCAAACCGTCACCGAGACTGCCCGCATACAAGTCAGGCGAGTGTACCACTACACCATCAGCAACTATAGATTCATCACCACCGCACCCCTCGGCCCCTTAACATTTTACGCACAACATCCCATAATGGCCGCGAAAAGCCATATTTTTTAGAAAGTTACTTTAAAATTCTAAAATGAAGAAATCACATGTAGATAAGTATCCACGGCCTCTGCCATGAAGCTCAAAGTTTATCTCAGGTGCATCATGTTTCCACTGATCATCCTTGAGAGGTTCCGACAACTTAATTGGAGTCCACTTGAAATCAGTTGAGTGGACATGATTTGGAAAGGCACACACCTCACTATATAAGGTCTCACGGGTGACATGTCAGAGCACAAATCAAGCATGAAGTGAAAGGAAGTGTCTGTAGAGCTGATGAGACACAAGATTGAACTCTTTGGTGTGAATGGCAGGTGCAATGCTTGGAGGAGATCAGGCACCGCTCATCACCTGACCAATCCCATCCCTCCAAGTGATGCACAATGTTGGCAGCATCGGGCTCTGGGGATGTTTTACAGCGGTAGGAAGATTGAGGGAAATACAGAACAAATGTCGCCATGTACGGAGACACCCTGAATGAAAACTTGCTCCACAGTGGCCAGGACCTTAGACTGAGGTGAAGGTTCACCTTCCAACGAGACAATGACCCAAAGCACACAGCCAAGAAAATAAAGGAGTGGCTCCAGGACAACTCTGTGAATGTCCAAACAAAGCCCCAGACTTCAGAGATCTGAAATCGACGCTCCCAGTGCAGCCCGATGGAGCTTGAGAGGTGCTGTAAATTACATGTCTTTTTTTCTTTTTTTTTAACCCAGGTTTATGGTGATCTATTTACCACGATTCCCCCATTTGATTTAGTCTTGTGTAGTTTTCTGTCACATTTCAAACATTTCACATCCAGTTTGAAGTGCTTTCAGGATGACCTGCTAACATGTTGTGAAAGCCTCGTGGCAAACGTGTTTAACTAACCTTCTTTGCGCATGCCAACACGGAAACATTTCTTCAGTCGACAGAACTGGCACTGGTTGCGATGGTGCTGGTCGATTTGGCATTCCCGGTTTGATCTGCAGTGACACACGTGAATGGAAGGTGATGAAAACCTTCCAGCTCGGAGCGCTTTTCCAATAAGCATTTTGTATTCACATGTTGAATGCCCCCCCTCCCCTCCCCCCCTCCTCTCATGGACCTTTCTGATGAGTGAAAAGTGCGAGCTGGCGTGTCTGAATAGCTCTTCAAGGCTGTGACCTTTGTAAATCATCAGCCCTACACGCCCTTGTGTCGACTTTTACAGCAGACGAGCACTGGCAACATTCCTTTCAGCCCTGGATGTGACACGCTGATTAAAAAGACGCATTCCTTTCAGGGTTAGCGTATTATGACGAGAAAAGGAATAACCACGTTATGTGGCTGAGAATTCCCCAGGCCTTCAGCAGAGAATTGAGTTTGCAGCACTTCCCCAGTGCAAGAAAAATGTCAGTGGTGAGCTTCTCAGGCAATCCAGCGACATATGCCTGACCTTCAGGGTGATCATGTTTTTCCTTTTTGCCGGGGCTGTTTGTGACACTTGTACGGCATGTCATTCGATGGTGAGGAAATGACAAGCACATATGGCTGCAAAAGGAAAAAAAATAATAATAATTTCTGTCAACTTCCCATTTGCGGGAACTTTGGAAAAAAAAAAAAAAAAGACACTCACCACCAAGAAAAATGTGATACATTTGATCCGTTCTTGAGACTTAACTAAACAAGTTACCTGCAGGAGTAGTTGAGGTTGCGTCGGATGCTCCTTTTGAAGAAGCTCTTGCAGCCCTCGCATGTGAACACGCCGTAATGCTTCCCGCTGGACTTGTCGCCGCACACCACACAGTCCAGCACGCAGGCCTTGTCCTCGTCGGCGATGTCCACATCGCTGCTTCCGGCGTGGGGCGAGCCCTCCTCCTCTTCCCTGCGCAGGTAGACCTTCTCCTCCAGTCCTCCGTTGGGGTTGCCCCATCCCCCGCTTACCATGGCCATATTCTCAGAGTCCTGCTGCCCCGTGAGTGGATCATACACTGACCCGCCCTGGCTTTAAACTACGTTCCCAGTCAAAAATGTGAACCCGCGTGACGATGCGTTGATCTTGAAGGTAGATTTGAGGCAAAAGGATGAAAAGTTGTCTCTGCGATGACCTTTCCCTCCTTGTCGTCTGTTTGGATTGACCCGGCGATCCTTCCCGGCGCACTCTGGTCCTCTGTAATCTGGCCGCTCCCTCTGTTCTTGCCTTTCACCCTCGTGTATGCCGCCCTGACCTCCAATCAATGGCTCCTGAGAAAACTTTACACACACATTGAGTGGTTCAGAGTTCAGGCGGGAGAAGAAAAAAAAAAGGCGCAGCTTGCTCTAGCCCAGGAAACAATAAATTACACTTAATCTCCCACTCTGGTTTCTCCCTTCCATTCACAGACTTTCCTCCTCTGAGAAGAACAAACTCAGCTTTCCTTCAGCATAGTAGCAAAGAAGCAAACAGCCACTGTGACTCTCTGTGCGTGACTGCTTTCTTCCAAAAGGACAAGTGGGAGGAAAATAAAACAGAGTTCTCCTTCAGGCAGGGTTAAACTACCCTGCCCTCTGCTCCAACTTCTAAACTTGTCCAACCAGTTTCCGTGCAATGCTGAAGTGTTATCTGCTGATCTGGGCCAGCTCTAGTCCAGACTCACTATTGACTTGTTGAGGCAGAGGTGACACTGATGAGGAGGGCCGCGAGGCAAGGGGGGGGAGTGGGGGAATGAGCCCCACAAATGTTCATCCACTCAGAAACTTTGGAGAAGAAATCAAATGTGTCGTATACGGGGGGGATGGAACCAAAAACTGATCTGTGATCCAAAAGTGATGCAAAAAAAAAATCCATAAGAATGCTGACACTGGCTGCAGGCGTTATATTCAAACCAGAGCGGTCTGAGAAAGACAACACACTCCCTCTTTCTCCTGGAAAAATGCCTCTGTGGTTTCTGAGGCAACTAAATTCATTAGTCCTCCGGTCTGAAGTTGACTTCTGTTTTCTTAGAGCGCCTCCAACTCTGCTGGAAAGGCTCAAATGTCACAAGACAATTAAAAAAAAAAAAAA